>NC_073631.1:21836818-22139848 GCF_029407905.1 Bubalus kerabau | reverse complement strand
CTCAGAGATGGGTGAGAGTACTGTCCCAAAGCTTGGGCAGGGTGTTTCCTGGACAGACAAAATCAGGGTCATCAAATTTATTTATCATGAGTTAATTATGCTTTACATCCAATGGTCCTCAGACAGATCAAATTGAAGGACTACACCTGTACGCACTCCTACTTCCAAGAATAGAGCAACCAAACAACATTTACCCTGGCCCTGCATCTTTTTAAAGTCATGATTAGAGGTGATGCAGGCCGAATAAGCTTTTGGACACATCATGGATTAAGTTTGCACAGGTCAACCCTGTGTCTAGGATATTAAATTTTTACCAAGATGGAAAAAAGTGACTGAGTGCCAAATGATAACAGAAAATAAGTGTCTTTATCTGCTTTGGGGATGTATTCATGTGCCCTGAAATACAAACACAGAAGAACCACCAGTGTCCCAGATGCTCATGGGAAAGGGAAGAGAGTAATAGTGTGCCCAAGAGTACCTGTAGCCATTCTCCAGATCTTAGAGCAGTTGTTCTTTCTTAACCCCCACCCCTACCCAAGAAGCTTGCCATTGCATTCAAAACAGCACAGAACATTTTAGATCTCACAGTTGCAAAGGTCAACAGTTTTTCATGATTCTTTTAGTCTTCTTTAAACAGGGACTACTTAGGCAGGTCAAACACAACCCATGTTAAAAGCATGGCCAGTCATACAGTTTCTTTACATAAAATGTAAAGAATAAAGGCGATGGACCCCAGAAGACTAAATCTCTGTCACTCATTCTTCCGTGGACTCTTGAGCAAGGTACATCCTCTTCGAAGTTTTTTATTCATCTGTGAAAGCAGCTTGTTGGTCAAGTTAATCTCTAAGGATCTTTCCACATGGAAAGATCTTTGATTTCACTAGAATTCCAATTTCCTAACCTTTTCCAGGACTGATGCCTTAATGTATTCTCAGCGTCCTTTGTTGCTCTGAGGATGATGGGATCACTAGTATGGGAACAGTGTCTACATACCAAACCATATACTGTAGAAGAGTGTTTGGAGCTCAGCATTTCAAATTGCACAGAGAAACTCCCATGGACGGAGGAGCCTGCTAGGCTGCAGTCCATGGGGTCGCTAGGAGTCAGACACGACTAAGCGACTTCATTTTCACTTTTCACTTTCATACATTGGAGAAGGAAATGGCAACCCACTCCAGTGTTCTTGCCTGGAGAATCCCAGGGACGGGGAAGCCTGGTGGGCTGCCGTCTCTGGGGTCACACAGAGTCGGACACTACTGAAGCGACTTAGCAGCTTCAAACCGCAAGTTGCCGAGAGAGAGGGACTTTATCAACAAAGAATCAGGAGGACTTGGCTCCTGCCTTTCAAGTGTAGAACACTTAACAATGGCTCTTTGACCTTGAATCTGGAAGGAATAGGAAGGTGAGCCTGCTGAGTCTGGTTTTAGACATCCAAGAGAAAGTGCAGGAGGCAGAGAGAGAAGTGAGAATGGGGGCCAAGAGCTACAGAATTTTTAATTGGAAAAAAATATTGGTATCCTTTTTGTCCTTTCAGCAATGAGGAGTAGAAGCTAAAAACTTGGCTTTGACTTGTAGATTAATGATGGCCTCAAAAATGGTATTTCATAAGCAATAGGAGAAGGAGGCCCTTGGAGTACAAATACAGTTCTACTGCTCTGTCGACACATATAACTCGTGGCAGACTCTGAATGAGGCCGCCATGCCTTTCTCCTGCCACCTGGTGTGCTGAGGGCGGTTTCACCCTCACTTTATCTGACTCTCCCTGTGTGCATTATATTGTTGGCTTAGTGAATAAATAGAAAAAATTTTTCCCTGTGACAGACCCCGTAAAGAAAGTGTGGCAGTCTGTGGGCCTGTGGTCTGCAGTCAACTAGGATGGGGCTTTAATCCTAGACTGACACTGATTTATTCCAGTTATATCACCTACCTGCAAGAGAAGGGATTGAGAAGTGTCCATCAGTAGATGACTGGTTACTCTATAGTAGCTGACCCAATGGAATACTGTGCAACCATAGAAAGAGAGAGGAGGCTATTATGTAGTTCAGTGAAAAGATCATCAGGCTATTTCTTTCTATGAAACAAGCAGGATGCAAGACAGTTTAAATACTATGTTACCTTTGGGCTAGGGAGGGAAGAAAAGAATATATTCACATATGTTATTTGTATGTACTTAAAAATTTTTTTTTATCAGAGTATAGTTGATTTACAATGATATGTGGTTTCAGGTATACAGCAAAGTGATTCAGTTATACATATACATGTATTTATCCTTTTTCAGCTTTTTTCTCATATAGGTTAAAGTATTGAGTAGAATTCCCTGTACTATATAGTAGGTCTTTGTTAGTTATCTATCTTGTATATAGTAATGTGTATATGCAATCCTAAAATCCTGATTTATTCCCCTTTCCCTGACATTTCCCTTTGGTAACCATAAATTTGATTTTGAAGTCTGTGACCTGTTTCTGTTTTGTAAATAAGTTGATTTGTATCAGTTTGAAATTAGATTCCACATATGAGCAATTTCAGATGATATTTGTTTTTTTCTCTCTGTAACTCACTTCACTTACTCTGATAATTTTTAGGTCCATCCATGTTGAAGCAAATGGCATTATTTCATTCTTTTTATGGCTGAGTAACATTCTATTGTATATTTGTACTACATCTTCTTTATCCATTCCTCTGTCAATGAACATTTAAGTTGGTTCCATGATTTGGCTATTGTAAATAGTGCTAGCGTGAACACTGGGGTGCATGTGTTTTTTTGAATCGGGTTTTCTCTGGATATATGCCCAAAAGTGGGATTGGTAGACTACCCGGTAGGTCTATTTTTAATTTTTTAAGGAACCTCCATACTTTCCCATAGTGGTTGCACTAATTTACATTCCCATCAACAGTGTAGGACAGTTCCCTTTTCTCCACATCTTCTTTAGCATTTATTGTTTGTAGATTTTTTAATGATGGCCATTCTGACTTGTGTGTTCAGTTCAGCTCAGTCGCTCAATCATGTCCAACTCTTTGCGACCCCATGAACTGCAGCACACCAGGTCTCCCTGTTCATCACCAACTCCCAGAGCCTAGCCAAACTCATGTCTATTGAGTCAGTGATGCCATCCAACCATCTCATCCTCTGTCATCCCCTTCTCCTCTTGCACTCAATCTTTCCCAGCATAAGGGTTTTTTCAAATGAGTCAGCTCTTCACATCAGGTGGCCAAAATATTGGAGTTTCAGCTTCAACATCAGTCCTTCCAATGAACACCCAGGGCTGATCTCCTTTAGAATGGACTGGTTGGGTCTCCTTGCAGTCCAAGGGACTATCAAGAGTCTTCTCCAACACCACAGTTCAATAGCATCAATTCTTCAGCGCTCAGCTTTCTTTATAGTCCAACTCTCACATCCATACATGAGTACTGGAAAAACCAAAGCCTTGACTAGATGGATCTTTGTTGACAAAGTAATGTCTCTGCTTTTTAATATACTGTCTAAATTGGTCATAACTTTCCTTCCAAGGAGTAAGTGTTTTTTAATTTCATGGCTGCAATCACCATCTATAGTGATTTTGGAGCCCCCAAAAATAAAGTCAGCCACTGTTTCCACTGTTTCCCCATCTGACTTGCGTGAGGTAATACCTATTGTGTTTATTTGCATTCCTCTGATAATTAGTGATGTTGAGCATTTTTTCATGTGCTTTTTGGCTCTCTGTATGTCTTCTTTGGAGAAATGTCTGTATGTTTTGTATATATGTATAAGGAACACTGAAAGTATATGCAAGAAACTATTAATTTACTAGAGGGCAGAAGTGAGGGGGTCATGAAAGAGCCTGTACAGAAATGAAGAGGGAGTGATACTTTGTGCACCTTTTATGTCATTTTGATTGTTAAACAATATGAATATATTGTCTATTTAAAAAATTTTAAATTCAAAAGGAATTTGGGATGTGATTTTGTTAAGGTGGGCCTCCCAGGTGGCTCAGTGGTGAAGAGCCAGCCTGCCTGCCAATGCAGGAGATGCAGATTCAATCCCTGGGTCGGGAAGATCCCCTGGAGAAGGAAATAGCAACCCACTGCAGTATTCTCACCTGGGAAATCCCAAGAACAGAGGGTTCTGGTAGGCTATATAGTCCATGGGATCACAAAAGAGTCCACGTGACTTAGTAATCGCTAAGTGGACTTAGCAACTAAACAACAATAGAAATTTGTTAAGAAAAAACTAGCTTTGTTGTTTAGTCTCTAAGTTGTGTCTGAGGCTTTTGCGGCTCCATGGACTGTAGCCCACCAGGATCCTCATCCACGGAATTTCTCAGGCAAGAATACTGGAGTGGACTGCC
Organism: Bubalus kerabau; assembly: GCF_029407905.1. Taxonomy (NCBI): domain Eukaryota; kingdom Metazoa; phylum Chordata; class Mammalia; order Artiodactyla; family Bovidae; genus Bubalus; species Bubalus kerabau. Next base: position 22,135,523 of record NC_073631.1, on the reverse strand, counting down.
ATTTCCAACTGCTATTGCAAATAAATCATAAAACTCAAAGGCCGACTGTAGTATGTTTTTTTTTTTTTTTTTAAATTTCTCACTCACATGAAGTCCAAAAGCTCAAGGTCATTCAGGGACCCAAGTTTCTTTCAAAATAGGTCTCCTTTTTTCCTGTGTATCTCAGATTCCTCTGCATCCAGCTGGTGGAATTAGGGTGCTGGAGAGGAACCATGGGCCTGGAAGTGAGGCAATCATTGCTACCCTCATTGCTTTGTCAGAATTCAGCCAGACAGCCACCCACAACTGCAAAGGGAGCTGGGAAAACAGCCTAGCTGTGGGCCCTGGAAGAGGAGAAGATGAGTTGGGTGAACAAAAACCATACTTTACCAGTGCAAACACTTAGCAAAAGAAAAATTTTGATAAATCCTATTTATTTTCTGACTATTTCAAGCTAGCTTTTACTAGAGCATTGTTTTGAAATTGTGTCATTACATAACTGTTCCCACAAGACAGATTTGTTGATGTTGATGAGATCTGCGTGTTCACTAATCTGATCCATTTATCACATCTTCGGTTTAAAGGAACCATTGCAAGTTCTGCTATTAGAGCAAATATTGAGGGTCCATTGAACAGTAGGATTCTGTTCAGGACCCCCTATTTTGTTTACTTCAAGTAAGATTCAAAGGCACTGTTCTATTTATGAATCCCAGGAAGCAAGATAAACAGCATCAAGTGCCTCAAAATGCCCCCAAATTCAGTGCTGCAAGTACGAATGGGGTGTCCAGGACGGAGGTCATATTTACTTACCAGTGTCAGGAAATTCAGAATAAGCAACTAAGATTACTAGTTGTCTCTAATACAAAACTGTGCATTATTTCCAGGGTTTATCTGATTCATCGTCTCTGAGCTATTTCACAATTGACAGCAAAGCAAACCATTTGTGTCTTTGGACATGCAAATGAATTCTGTCTGGTGGAGGGACAGACTTCTTCACGGAAAAGCCATGTATGGGTTCATCTGAAAATTCATTTCAGTATCCCCAATCTATAAATGTATATGTTCCTTGGATTCTCCTTTGAATTGAGTGTAACATTACAATTTTATTCTCTTTTGAGATGAATCCTTTCACACGAGAAATTGTTGAAAAATGAGGATTTGTGCTACTGGTTCTTGTCAAGCTTTGTTTTCCTTTTGGTTTATTTATTTGTTTCGCTGTCTCTTTATGTCATGCCTATCATCATTGCCAGAAAAGCTGTTATGTAGCATAGCATAAAAATCAAGTGGTGAAAAAATTTTACTATCTTCCTCTTGCACCCCCACCCCAACTGTTAGGATGTTATGCCAACATAATGTCATCAGAAAGCCTGTTCTGCTGACATTTCAAGCTTCCACAGAAAACACTGTGAATCTTCTGAGAAGGCCTTATTTGCAAGATTTGTTCAACAAAGAGGTTGGATAAGCATCTTGGATTAAGCTTTCAAAGCAGCAGGCCCTTGGTTTCTTTTCCTGATTAACCTGCGGACTCTTTCAAACTCTCTTTCTTATCATAATATGTTTTTTGAAACCATCAGTTTTCATAATGAGAAACACTTTGGTAAACAGACTTCTTTATGACTTTCCTTTTAATTAGTAAAACCTTTATTTCCCACAAAAATTTCCATGTTTGAACTTTATCTGCAAAGAATATTTAGTGTGAAGTATTAAAGAATTAGACAGCTAATAGAAAATACATTTTTACTACTGATAACATATCAAAATCTGTTAGTCTGCTCATTAATTTTTAGCTGCTTAGTCTCCAGGAAGCACAGAGCCAAATTTGTGACTCAATTTAATAACTCAGTAGAATCTGCCTGCCTGCTTCTACCTTCTTTCACTCTTAATCTTGGTTCCTAATTTATATTTTACCTGTTCCTGATTTTACTTATTTATGCTTATTTTCTTCTATTTTACTGCATGCATTTTATAAACCGTGTCTTCTTGTTCAGGGAATAGGCCAGATATAGGGTAAGAAATTTGTACACATAAATTATACATGTCTCTGTGTACAATCCTGTACAAGAAATTCTTGTGCAGTTCAGTTCAGTTTAGTCACTCAGTCATGTCTGACTTTTTGCGACGCCATGGACTGCAGCATGCCAGGCCTCCCTGTCCATCACCAACTCATGGAGCTTACTCAAACTCTTGTCTACTGAGTCAGTGATGCCATCCAACCACCTCATCCTCTGTCATCCTCTTCTCCTCCTGCCTTCAATCTTTCCCAACATCAGGGTCTTTTCAAATGAGTTAGTTCTTTGCATCAGGTGGCCAAAGTATTGGAGTTTCAGCTTCAACATCAGTCCTTCCAATGAATACTCAGGACTGATCGCTTTCTGGATGGACTGGTTGGATCTCCTTGAGGTCCAAGGGACTCTCAAGAGTCTTCTCCAACACCCCAGTTCAAAAGCATCAATTCTTCGAGGCTCCACTTTCTTTATAGTCTAACTCTCATATCCATACATGACAATTGGAAAAATCGTAGCTTTGACTAGATAGACCTTTGTTGGCAAAGTAATGTCTCTGCTTTTTAATATGCTTTCTAGGCTGGTCATAACTTTTCTTCCAAGGAGTAAGCATCTTTTAATTTCATGGGTGCAGTCACCATCTGCAGTTATTTTGGAATCCAAAAAACTGAATTCTGTCACTGTTTCTATTGTTTCCCCATCTATTTGCCATGAAGTTATGGGACCAGATGCCATGATCTTTGTTTTCTGCATGTTGAGTTTTAAGCCAGATTTTCCACTCTCCTCTTTCACTTTCATCAAGAGGCTCTTTAGTTCTTCTTCGCTTTCTGCCATAAGTATGGTGTCATCTGCATATTTGAAATTGTTGATATTTCTCCCACAATCTTGATTCCAACTTGTGCTTCATCCAGCCTGGCATTTCACATGATGTACTCTGCATATAAGTTAAATAAGCAGGGTGACAATATACAGCCTTGATGTACTCCTTTCCAGATTTGAAACCAGTCTGTTGTTCCATGCCCAGTTCTAACTGTTGCTTCTTGACCTGCATACAGATTTCTCAAAAGGCAGGTCAGGTGGTGTGGTATTCCCATCTCTTGAATAATTTTCCACAGTTTGTTGTGATCCACACAGTCAAAGTCTTTGGCATAGTCAATAAAGCAGAAGTAGATGTTTTTCTGGGACTCTCTTGCTTTTTCAATGACCAAACAGATGTTGACAATTTGATTTCTGGTTCCTCTGCCTTTTCTAAATCCAACTTGAACATCTGGAAGTTTACTGCTCACATACTGTTGAAGGCTGGCTTGGAGAATTTTGAGCATTACTTTGCTAGCGTGTGAGATGAGTGCAACTTTGAGGACATACCCCACTTCAAAGGGCAAAGGAGAAGCCCCAAAATGGCATTAGAATCAAATACTATACCTGCCAGAGATGCTCAGAGAGCTCAAAAAAAACCTTGTGTGCACCAGGACTCAGAGACCCCATAAAGTCTGAGCCAGCCTATGTTTGAGTGTCTCCTGCAGAGGTACAGGTCAGCAGTAGACTGTTGTAGAGACAGGGGCTCTGAGTATAGCAGACCTGGGTATGGCATAAGCCCTCTTGGAGGAAGTCGACTTTAACCCCACCATAGAGCCACTAGAACTTTCACAGGATTGGGGATATAGACTCTTGGAGGGCACAAACAAAACCTTGTGTGCACCAGGCCCCAGGAGAAAGGAGCAGTGACCCCACAAGAGACTGACCCAGACTTGCCCGTGAGTGTCCAGGAGTCTCTAGAGGTGTGGGTTGGCAGTGGCCTTCTACAGGGTTGGGGGCACTGAATGTAGCAGTGCATGCATGGAACCCTTTGAAGGAGGTTGCCATTACCTCTACTATAGTTTGGCCTCAGGCCAAATAACAGGGAGAGAACACAGCCCCGCCCATCAACAGAAAATTGGATTAAAGGCTTACTGAGCATGGCCCCACCCATCAGAACAAGACCCAGTTTCCCCCTCAGTCAGTCTTTCCCATCAGGAAGCTTCCCTAAGCCTCTTATCCTTCTCCATCAGAGGGCAAACAGACTGAAAACCACAATCACAGAAAACTAACCAATCTGATAACATGCACCACAGCCTTGTCTAACTCAATGAAACTATGAGCCATGTCGTGTAGGGCCACCCAAGGTGGACGGGTCATGGTGGAGAGTTCCAACAAAATGTGGTCCACTAGAGAAGGGACACGACTGAAGCGACTTAGCAGCAGCAGCAGAGAAGGGAATGGCAAACCACTTCAGTATTCTTGCCTTGAGAACCCCATGGACAGTATGAAAAGAAATTTTGGGGAAGTTACAATTTGCCTAGTCATTGTTCTTTGCTGGTGTGTTTCATTCAAAGAGGATGAAGCACTTAGCACTTTGTTAACCTGTTCTGAAATGTAATCAGTTGCTCAGGGGTGGTTGACTCTTTGAGACCCCAATGACTGTAGATTTCCAGGGGCCTCTGTCTATGGAATTTTCCAGGCAAGGATACTGGAGGGGGTTCCCATTTCCTACTCCAGGAGATCTTCCTGACCCAGGGAGTGCACTCGCTTCTCTTGCAACTCCTACATTGGCAGGTGGATTCTTTACCATTGTGGCACCTGGGAAGCCAACGGTTCATGTGCTCTATAACTACAGAAATGGAAAATACAGTATCCCTTAAGTGATTTGAATCATTGTTAAAACTGATGCATACTAATTTGATCTTGTTTGACTTTGTGCATCTATTGCTAAAGTACATTTAATATGAAAACATACTTTAGTAATGAATATACAAAGTCAAACAAGGTCAAATTCAGTTCAGTTCAGTTGAGTCACTCAGTCGTGTTGGACTCTTTGAGACCCCATGAATTGCAGCACGCCAGACCTCCCTGTCCATCACCAACTCCCGGAGTTCACTCAGACTCAGGTCCATCGAGTCGGTGATGCCATCCAACCATCTCATCTTCTGCCGTCCCCTTCTCTTCCTGCCCCCAATCCCTCCAAGAATCAGGGTCTTTTCCAATGAGTCAACTCTTCGCATGAGGTGGCCAAAGTATTGGGGTTTCAGCTTTAGCATCATTCCTTCCAAAGAAATCCCAGGGCTGATCTCCTTCAGAATGGACTGGTTGGATCTCCTTGCAGTCCAAGGGACTCTCAAGAGTCTTCTCCAACACCACAAGTTCAAAAGCATCAATTCTTTGGTGCTCAGCTTTCTTCACAGTCCAACTCTCACATCCATACATGACCACTGGAAAAACCATAGCTTTGACTAGATGGATCTTTGTTGGCAAAGTAATGTCTTTGCTTTTGAATATGCTATCTAGGTTGGTCATAACTTTCCTTCCAAGCAGTAAGCATCTTTTAATTTCATGGCTGCAATCACCATCTGCAGTGATTTTGGAGCCCAAAGAATAAAGTCTGACACTGTTTCCACTGTTTCCCCATCTATTTCCCATGAAGTGATGGGACCAGATGCCATGATCTTCATTTTCTGAATGTTGAGCTTTAAGGCAACTTTTTTCACTCTCCTCTTTCACTTTCATCAAGAGGCTTTTCAGTTCCTCTTCACTTTCTGCCATAAGGGTGGTGTCATCTGCATATCTGAGGTTATTGATATTTCTCCTGGCAATCTTGATTCCAGCTTGTGCTTGTTCCAGCCCAGCGTTTCTCATGATGTACTCTGCATATAACTTAAATAAGCAGGGTGACAATATACAGCCTTGACATACTCCTTTTCCTATTTGGAACCAGTCTGTTGTTCCATGGCCAGTTCTAACTGTTGCTTCCTGACCTGCATATAGGTTTCTCAAGAGGCAGGTCAGGTGGTCTGGTATTCCCATTTCTTTCAGAATTTTCCACAGTTTATTGTGATCCACACAGTCAAAAGCCTTGGCATAGACAATAAAAGAGAAATAGATATTTTTCTGGAACTCTCCTGCTTTTTCCATGATCCAGCGGATGTTGGCAATTTGATCTCTGGTTCCTCTGCCTTTTCTAAAACCGAGATCAGGGGTGGCAGCCGAGAGGAGCTACCGCACACCTGAGGTCAAGGTTAAATTAGTATGCCTCAATTCTGACAACAATTCACATCATTTAAGTGATAGTGTATTTTCAGTTTCTATAAATATTTGTCAGTCACATCATTATTTATTAGATAAGTACTATCTAATCACCAGCAACTCATCATTTTCTCTACAGACATTTCAGGAGATAAAAAGTGGCCTGCCATCATGCTTAAGAGTTCAGAATGTACCTTGAATAGCTTGTCTATATCTCTGGGATTTGAGCTTGTCTAAATCATCCTGAAAACTAAGATCATGGCATCTGGTCCCATCACTTCATGGGAAATAGATGGGGAAACAGTGGCAGACTTTATTTTTGGGTGCTCTAAAATCACTGTAGATGGTGATTGCAGCCATGAAATTAAAAGACGCTTACTCCTTGGAAGGAAAGTTATGACCAACCTAGATAGCATATTCAAAAGCAGAGACATTACTTTGCCAACAAAGATCCATCTAGTCAAGGCTATGGTTTTTCCAGTGGTCATGTATGGATGTGAGAGTTGGACTGTGAAGAAAGCTGAGCACCAAAGAATTGATGCTTTTGAACTTGTGGTGTTGGAGAAGACTCTTGAGAGCCCCTTGGACAGCAAGGGGATCCAACCAGTCCAATTTAAAGGAGATCAGTCCTGGGTGTTCATTGGAAGGACTGATGCTAAAGCTGAAACTCCAATACTTTGGCCACCTCATGCAAAGAGTTGACTCATTGCAAAAGACTCTGATGCTGGGAGGGATTGGGGGCAGGAAGAGAAGGGGACGACAGAGGATGAGATGGTTGGATGGCATCACTGACTCGATGGACATGAGTTTGAGAGAACTCTGGGAGTTGGTGATGGACAGGGAGGCCTGGCGTGCTGCAATTTATGGGGTCGCAAAGAGTCGGACACGACTGAGCAACTGAATTGAACTGAACTGAACTGAACTGAAATCATCTTGTGATCCAAGTGTTTCCCAGTCCCCATAACAGTGGTGAAATCTTAAAGGAACTAAAGAATTGCCTTCAAGGTGGAAACAAAAGTGTCAGTTAGCTACCTTCTCTCTGTAGTGAGGAAGATCCACTTGATGGCATGGTAGTAAAAGCACACTGAACTTTGGGCCCCAAATCTGGTTTCAAGTCCTCATTTTACAACTCACTAAAGTGTGGTTTCCTGCACCTGTACAGTGTGGGTAATAATTCCCCTTACCTTCAAGTGGTTGTGAGGACTTAATGTGAACACGTTTGGCATTGAACCAGGCTTCCTCATTACCCACTCCCTCTCCGCCTTGTGCAAAGAATTGACAGTGCAAATCAATCCCAGGGCTTTTAAAGCCTCTTTCTTTCCTTATAACTGGCTGCCATGCTAGAGAGGCTCAGCTGCAGCTTCTCCTCTGTTGGTTTTTTTTTGTTTGTTTGTTTGTTTGTTTTTTTGTCTCAGGGCTGTCCTAGTCTTATCCTTGGGCATTTTTCACTTTGCTTTAATAACCTGGGAGGAAACTTTCATTCATGAATGTATCTGCCCCTTTGTTTCACATGAAATTTTCCAAAGATGGTCACATCAATGTCTCCCACCCCATTAGCTCTTCTGCAGTGTGATACCCAGTCTTACCTGGAGGAAGGCTGTGGTTTTTCCATAATCATGTATGGATGTGAGAGTTGGACTATAAAGAAAGCTGAGCACCGAAGAATTGATGCTTTTGAACTGTGGTGTTGGAGAAGACTCTTGACAGTCCCTTGAACTGCAAGGAGAGTCAACCAGTCCATCCTAAAGGAAATCAGTCCTGAATATTCATTGGAAGGACTGATGCTGAAACTGTAACTCCAATACTTTGGCTACCTGATGCAAAGAACTGACTCATTTGAAGAGACCCTGATGCTGGCAAAGATTGAGAGAGGGAGGAGAAGGGGACGACAGAGGATGAGATGGTTGGATGGCATCACCGACTCGATAGACATGAGTTTGAGTAAGCTCTGGGAGTTGGTGATGCACAGGGAGGCTGGCATGCGCAGTGCATGGGGTCACAAAAGCTGGACATGACTGAAGGACTGAACTGAACTGAACTATGATCTGAAACAACACTTTTGAAAGCACTGATGTATTCATATTAACTATCTATTGCTATGTAACAAATTACCTCAAATTTAGCTTAGAATAACACACATTTATTATCCAACAGTTTCTGTGGGTCAGGAGTATGGGTACAATTTGCTTTGTACCTGAGATTAAGGTGTTATCCAGGAATGAGTCTCATCTCAATGTTTGACTGTGAAAGGGTTCATTCCAAACAAGTTGTTGACTGAATTCATTTGCTTGTTACTCCCAAGCCTGAACCTCCTGCCCAGCTCACCAAAGGTTAAATGTAATTCATGGATCAGGACTCACAAACCAGAAGGAAAAAACATTAAACAGGAGTTGAATGAGTACAGAGCAAGAGGGCTTTGTAGGTATTGTGTTCTGTTTTGTTTTTTAAGGGAAGCTCACGGCTTCTTTCACATTTTATAACATAAACTGTGGACACTAAGAGCTGAGATCTCCTTTGACATTCGCCTGTTCAGTGAACTGCAGAAAATGCAAATCTTTACAAGCCCGAGAATGGTACCTTCCCTTTGTGTGCTTAGAATATTTAAAGATCAATCTAACTTTATTGTTCTCAAAGTTTTTGAAATGATGTTCCACCTGATTTTACCCTTTTAAAAAAGAGGGGAGAGTGACAATGTTGCAAAGGTCTTTATAGCATCTGCCAGGCTTCTCTGTCCATGGAATTCCCTAGGCAAGAGTTCTGGAGTGGGTTGCCACTTCCTACTCCAGGTAATCTTCCCATCCCAGGGATCGAACCCAATTCTCCCACATTGGAGGCAGATTCTTTACCATCTGAGCCACCAGGAAAGCCCTTTTAAGAAATGAATTGGTTCCAATTATGTAAGAGTGTTTTAAATCAGCAATTATTTCCCTAGTTTTGTATTATCTTTAGTATTCCAAACTATGTTGTTTTCAAACTATGTCATCTTCTGTCATCATAATACCTTTATACAAGTGTCCTTGAAAATGTGATTTTTGGAAATAGTAGTATTATTCCTAAGCCACAATAGCTCTAAAATGAAATTAAATTCTATATGGATTTTTGCTTCCTCTTTTATATTTCATTTCCATTCCCCTGATATTTAGACCTACTTTCCAATAAAATTTTCTTCTCCTATGAACAGTTTCATTTATACTTTTAATCCATTAATGATTTGGTTCAGAAGTCTTCACTTTAATTTTTCTCTGGCCATGTGGAGTAATTTCAGGTCTTCATCTGAGTGTGTGTCACTGAGTTGTAGATTCTGGCCTGGGACCTTGCACCTCAGCTACCTTCTCATTCAAAACTTCTGTAGACAGTCGTATTCTTCCTGATTTGCATTTTCATCACTAAGTGTAGCATCTCTGAGCCACTGGAATACTATCACTAGCACTCATTCTCTTTTCTTACTAGATTACAATACCTTTTAAGCTTATTTGGAAGTAAAATGGACCTAGAAGGACATTTGATGATAGGGAACATAAAATTTGATTATTGTAATGGAGGAACAGCTAAATGTCTTAGTCATAGCTAGAGAAAGGCAATCAGGGACATTAAAAATAATTGTGGAAACAAATAACCCAGTAGAAAAATGGGCAAAATATCTGAACAGACACTTCTGCAGAACTTATATACAGATGGCAAATAAGCACATAAAAAATGTTCAACATAATCAGTCATTAGAGAATTGCTGATTAAAACCCTGAATATTCATTGGAAGGTCTGTTTTTGAAGGTGAAGCACAAATACTTTGGCCACCTTATCTGAAGAGCCAACTCATTGGAAAAGTCCCTGATGATGACAAAGATTGAAGGCAAAAGGAGAAGGGGGTGGCAGAGGATGAGATGGTTAGGTAGTATCACTGACTCAACAGACATGAATTTGAGCAAATTCGGGGAGATAGTGGAGGACAGAGGGAGCCTGGCAGGCTGCAGTTCATGGGGATTGCAAAGAGTCAGACACGATTAAGCAATTGAACAACAACAAAAATTAAACCACAATGAGATCCCCTCTTGTATGGCTAATGCCAAAGCAAAACAAAGCCAAAAACAACAAATACTGATGAGAATGTGATGTGGAACAACTGTGGCTATCATACATTGGTTATGGGAATGTAAAATGTTAAAGTTACTTTGACAAATACTCTGATAGCATCTTATAAAGTTTAGTATATACTTACCACACAAACCAGCAATCCCACTCTTATGCATTTACCCAAGAAAAATGAAAATTATGCCCTCACAAAGATCTGTACCCAGATCTTTATAGTAACTTTATTCATAATTGTCAAAGCCAAAGAAAGTGAAGTTGCTCAGTCATGTCTGACTCTTTGCAACCCCATGCACTGTAGCCCTACCAGGCTCCTCTGTCCATGGGATTTTCCAGGCAAGAATACCGGAGCGGGTTGCCATTTCCTTCTCTAGGAGATCTTCCCAACCCAGGGGTTGAACCTGGGTCTCCCGCCTTATAGACAGATGCTTTACCATCTGAGCCACTCAAATATCTCCTAGCTAGTGAGTAGATAAGCACACTGGGGTCCATCTATACAAAGAACACTACTCAGCAGTAAAAAGAAATGAAAACTCCAGATATGGGAAATCACATGAATTAACTATGTTAAGTGAGAGAAGCTCCAGTGTATGATATTGTGAAAAAGGCAAAACTGTAGAAACAGAAAGCAGAAGAGTGGCTGCCAGAGGTTGGGTGTGGGGAGGAGACATCGACAGTTGACTACGAATGGGCACACAGGAATTTGGGGATGTGACAGAACTGTTTGTTCTCTGTCTTAATTGTGGTGGTGGTTACAAGGCTGTATGGTTTGTCAAAACACACAGGACTGTACATTAAAAGTGTGAATTTTATAACTCTTAAAAATGAAGGAAAAACTTAAGAGGTCTCTGACTTGAGTGACAATTAGAGAGTGACATTGCTGAAATTAATAGGAAAGCTTGGCTGGGCAGCAGACAAGCCCACAAGGAAATAAGGGCAGGTTCTGCCTTGGCAAACAGAGTTGGAGGCAGACAGCAGAAATACAGAGTTAATATGGACAAGATGGGGGGTAGTTTGTTTTGCTAACTGGTATTCTATTATACTCTGTTGGGTCAGGAAGATCAGCTGGAGAAGGAATAGGCTACCCACTCCAGTATTCTTGGGCTTTCCTTGTGGCTCAGCTGGTAAAGAATCTGCCTGCAATGTGGGAGACCTGGGTTTGATCCCTGGGTCGAGAAGATCTCCTGGAGAAGGGAAAGGCTACCCACTCCACTATTCTGACCTAGAGAATTCCATGGGCTGTACAGTCCATGAGGTCACAAAGAGTCAGACACGACTGAACAACTTTTGACTGAGCAAAATTAACAATGTTATATGAATATGCCATAGTTTATCCATTTGCCCGTTGAGGGACATTTGAGTTTTTTCCATGTTTGGGCTTTTATGAATGAAGTCTCTATACACATTTATGTGGCTACTGAAAGATCTGAGCAGAAAAATTAGGGATCTGTGTTCCCTAAATGCAAATCTGATCGTGTTATTCTCCTGATCAAAATTCTTCACTAATCTCTTACTACCTACAGCAGTGATTCTGTACGGTCAGTGCACAGTAGAGTCCCCTGGAGCACTTTTCCAGCTGCTGGTTGCCGGGCCTATCCTGAGAGGTTCTGATTTAATGGATCATCGGATGGGGCTCAAGTGTCAGTTTTCTTAAAAGCTCCTCATATGATTTTATAATTTTTTAGGTTTAACTTTTTTTAAACAAAACAGTATTACTGAGATATAATGTACCTACCGTACAGTTCATCCATTTAAACTGTATAAATCAATGGGTTTTGGTACATTACATTATTAACTTTCTAAGTTGAGGCAAAAAAAATATGTATATATCATAAAATTTGCCATTAAATGTATAAGTCAGTGACACCGGTTAACACTCACAGCCATTAGTTACATTACAGCCAATTACAGCCATCGCCATTAGTGTCTCCCCACCGTTTGATATTAATATATGTCCAGTTCCATAAAGCTAAATCTAAGTGCTTTAGCAAAGACCCACAAAACAAGTATTTTTTTTTTAATTTCACTAAAATTATGGCCTGATGTACATGAAGCAAAGTATGCTTTTATCCAATCTGGCATTATCATATTAACCTATTGTCTCACATTATTAAAAAAGCAAAATGTGTATCTGTCATACAAAAATACGTAGACATTAAATACCTCAATCAGAAATGAATTGTTTACAGGAGAGAAATATATGCTAAAAAGTACTGCGGTCTGGGATCTGCTTTAAGCCAATTTGATGAGAGAGAGGAAAGAGTATATACATAAAGCAGACATGGCAAAATGTTAATAATTGTGGAATCTCAGTTACGAATATAGGGGGATTCATCATACTCTGCTCTCCACTCTTGTGTATATCTGAAGTTGATGATAATAAATGATATAGGGATCATAAACTTACAGATAAAATACCTTCTAACATTTGTACAAATTTAAGGATATAACTTAAATAATTAGGGTCTTTAGTCATTGAATTTTACTGGGTAATGTCAAATAATAATGATATTTTGGAATTAACATGTTAGATTCTTTCTTGAGAGCTCTTTCATATGTGATATCTCATCATGGAACATTGAATGCCAAATTTCTACAGTGGCATTACCTTTTTCTGATATTGTTTAATAAGTGCATTTCTCATTGCCCTTAAATCTGAACATCCTGAAAGAGTTCATTTATCTTAAAAGGCAACAATAATCTTGCATCATCTTTAAAATTACTCAATGTTAAAAATGATAATGTTGAAACTGAACACATCAGGACAATCCACATTTCTTGATCCTTATATGTCAATAAGAAAGGGTATCATATTCAGACTTACACACACAACATCGGATTCAATCAACTATGTATTGTTTTCTGGAAACCATATCTATTGATTGTGGCTTGAAACATGGATATGAAAATAGCAACATTTTTTACTCCTTTGACAGTTAATAAAAGTAGAGTGTACCTTATATTCTAGAGTGAGATGTTTAAAAACGCATGCCATAGGTATAAATAAAAGACATAAACTAAGAGACAAAAGTGAACCTTTTAACATTAACGTGATGTTGGCCATTATTATGAGCCTAATGATATCAAATGCACATAAGAACACATAGGTATCATGCTGGGAAACCAATGATCTAGTTCTTATCTTGACTGCAGGCAAAGAATATCTCATTACAGCCATAAATTTCATGAGTTTGTTCCTAAATTTAAAACCCTTAAGGAAAATGGCTTTCATGGTTCAATAGTTTTAAAGGGTTGTACTTAGTTGGCTTTGTAACGAGGAAATTAATCGTTGTTTTTTTTTTTTTAACAAATCAGAATTATGCCATAGTTGCCTGTGTTTTCATGCTGTTGCTGTTAGTGCTTAACTTCCTTCCTAGACAACAAAACCCCAGACTCCACAGTGAATTCACCATGGGGAGACATTTATTACCTGCTATGGTTGCTCAGGATAGTCTGGGAAAGATGAAATTTGCTCATTCATGGCTACATAAAGATTGTTTTCTTGAGGTAATGTGAAATGGAGAGAGTTTTAATCAACCCTCACTATTCAGAGTAAATATTATTCAGGCTACCCTCAGAAGATGTAAGTTTCTCCAGTTCCATATGGTGCTACCACCCAACCAACAGAAATATCTGCAGGTCTCAGGGATCCAAGGCACTAGAAAATGTCAAAGCAAATCATCGAACTTATTTCTTTTTTCTCAGGAATAAATCTTCCATAGCCATGGGAGAGATGCATTTATAGGAAACATTCTCCTTTGTTTCCTGCATGTTCAACTTAAAGAGCAACAATTTGTTGCATCTGGGAGAAACAGGACATTATAATGGTGTAAGAGAGCATTTCAAACGCCTCCAAATGTTTAAGCTTAGAGGAGAGTCTTAGTGATTGTTTTACAGAAAGAATATATACACATGCAAAAAGAATATAATTATTGATTTCTAAAAATTATCAGGGAAGCAAAAACTACCTAGACTCACCTCATTTCACCTGGATGATTAGAAAGTTACAAATGGGAAATACTATACCTTGGAAAGACCATGTCCTATTTGATGTGTGCGGAAATAAAATTCAAAGAAGTTCATAGACACTTGAAACTCCAAGTAGCTCACACATTTTCTAAATTAATTTATTTTTAATTGAAGGATAATTGCTAGTTCGCAGGCATTTAAAGTTGGAGCAACTAGGAATACATCTTGCTTCTTCCTCACACAAGCTTTCTTTTTTTTAAATTAATTAATTTTAATTGGAGGCTAATTATTTTACAATATTGTAGTGGTTTTTGCCATTCACTGACATGAATCAGCCATGGGTGTACATGTGCCCCCATCCTGAACCCCCCTCCCACCTCCCTCTCCATCCTATCCCTCAGGGTCTTCCCAGTGCACTGGCCCTGAGAGCCCTGTCTCATGCATCGAAGCAACTGACAAGGAATTAATCTCAAAAACATATAAGCAGCTCATGCAGCTCAATACCAGAAAAATAAATGACCCAATCAAAAAATGGGCCAGAGAACTAAACAGACATTTCTCACTCAAGCTTTCTAATCTCAGGGGAAATGGATAGACTTTATTGAGAAGATAAAGTTAAGATTTAAAAATTTTAAATTATGTTTAAATGTATTTTCTACTCCAGAGGTCATTCAAAAAATCATTTATTAAAACAGAGCTTGAAATCTATTAAAAGGCTTTAACTACATTAAATGATTTCAAATAAGGCATCACATTTTTTTGAATGCTGAATTAAAAAAAATTATTGTTATTTATTTTTAAACTTTCATTAGCATCTTTTGTAGACAGTGATTACTTTTAACTTTCAAAGTATTATAAACATTATTGCAGAATACATCCAATTTCCCTGAAAGAAAATTCAAGTATTAGACCCCAATTTAACCATGCTACACAGCTTAGTGTGACAGTTTGTGAAAAGAATAACCATTATGAAGTACAATTTCTACTTAAAAGAAAAAAAGTTGCCTCCAGTTTTTGGTTATTACAAAATTATGAATAAAGTTACATAAAATATTCATATATAATCTTTCTGTAGGCATATCTTTTCATTTCTCTTGTGTAAAAATCTACAGTGGAGTACCTGGTTCATGTATTAAGGGTATGCCTAATTTCATGTGAAATGTCCAAACTCTTTTCCAAAGGGGTGTACCATTTTACATTTGGACCAGTAATCAGGTGGCTGCTGCCAAGTTGCTTCAGTCGTGTCCAACTCTGCGCGACCCCATAGACGGCAGCCCCCGTCCCCGGGATTCTCCAGGCAAGAACACTGGAGTGGGCTGCCATTTCCTTCTCCAATGATGAAAGTGAAAAATGAAAGTGAAGTCACTCAGTCATGTCCAACTCTTAGCGACCCCATGGACTGCAGCCCACCAGGCTCCTCTGTCCATGGGATTTTCCAGGCAAGAGTACTGGAGTGGGGTGCCATTGTGGACAAGATGACAATTCCCATAGCTGTTAGTCTGCCTCTTTCTATCATTGCTTTTTTTAATAGGCTGTAGATAAAATCGACATTCAGCAGAAAGGAAGGCTGTGTATAGAAAATAACATTAGTGTTTACTCCTGAAGGCTGATTTGGTTACCACTGCTGAATGCCTAACTTTTATGATAGTAGCAACCCTTCTTTAATCTTTTATGGAATATCTCCATTAGACTTCTAATGCATTCTTGGTGCATAAAAATTACCATTAAATTAGCAGCTTATAATAATACAATTATTATTTCAGAGTTTCTATGGGCCATGAGGCTGGACGTAGCTTTGTTGAATTCTTTGTGAGTTCTGATTGCTTTATAATCTCACCAACATTTCATTACCAAGAGTTTAAATTATCACTTACACTTGGCCAGTAGAAATACAATGGAATTAATCCACACATATTTCAAGTGGCCTAGGAACCACATTAAAAAAGTGAAAATAGTTGAAGTTTCTTTTAGTAATATATTTTATTTAACCAATCTATCCAAAGATTACCATTTCAGCAGGTAATCAAAAGTTAAGAAATTTTATATTTTTTCTCATGCTAAGTCAACAAAATTGTATTTTTATGTATTTTGTTCTTTAGCACATCTCAATTCAGACAGGTTGTATTTCAAGGGCTTAGTAGCCACATGTGGCTAGTGGCTGCTGTATTGAACAACACAGTTAGATGCCTCCGTGGGTATAGTCACTCACTGTGGTTTTAACTTGCATTTTTACCAATAACTAAATGATGTTAAACATGTTTTTGTATGCTTATTTACCATATGTAGATCTTTTGTATAGTTTTTATTCAAATGCCTAGCAACACATGGTGTATTAACACAGCGGTGATTCATAAATTGTGGTATATTGATACATGAAGAAATACTCAGTAATAAAAAGGAATAAATTACAGAGTCATGAAATAACCTGGATGAATCTTAAAATATTATATTGAGTGAAGAAAGCCAGACACACAAAAAAATACATGTGAAATGATTCCATTTGCATGAAACTTTAGAACAGGCAAACTAACCAAGAAAAAGAAGCAAGTCCATGGCCATAGTAGGAGTGTGTGAAAGACTGCAAAACTGCACAAGAGAACTTTCTGTAGTGATGGAAATGTTCTATATCTTGATTGGAGTGATGATTAAGTAGAAATGTACATTTATCAAAACTTACTGAATGGCAAATTTAAAATAGGTGCATGCATATATAAATTATACTTCAATTTAATTGATTTAGAGTAAAAGCAATATCTGTTAGCACCTGCTATGTAATTTGCAGGCCCAGTGCAAAGTAAAATTGTAGGACCCTGTATTCAAAAGTATTAAGAATTTTAAGATGGTGACAGCAAAGGGATTTTATCTGTTGTAAATCCCCAGTGAAAGTGAACAGGCTGTAGTGTGTTCTAATAAAGTTCTGTTGGATGAATTTATGACTAACCTAGATAGCGTATTCAAAAGCAGAGACATTACTTTGCCAACAAAGGTTCGTCTAGTCAAGGCTATGGTTTTTCCTGTGGTCATGTATGGATGTGAGAGTTGACTGTGAAGAAAGCTGAGCACCGAAGAATTGATGCTTTTGAACTGTGGTGTTGGAGAAGACTCTTGAGAGTCCCTTGGACTGCAAGGAGAGCCAACCAGTCCATTCTAAAGGAGATCAGTCCTGGGTGTTCTTTGGAAGGACCGATGCTGAAGCTGAAACTTGAGTACTTCGGCCACCTTATGCGAAGACTTGACTCATTGGGAAAGACCCTGATGCTGGGAGGGATTGGGGGCAGGAGGAGAAGGGGATGACAGAGGATAAGATGGCTGGATGACATCACTGACTCGATGGACATGAGTTTGAGTGAACTCCGGGAATTGGTGATGGACAGGGAGGCCTGGCGTGCTGCAATTCATGGGGTCGCAAAGAGTCGGACACGACTGAGCTACTGAACTGAACTGAACTGAACTGGATGAATTTAAGAACTTTGGCATATTGTTTAGTTACTAAGTTGTGTCCAACACTTTAAGACCCCATGGACTGCAGCCCACCAAGCTCCTCTGCCATTGGGATTTCCCAGGCAAGAATACTGGAGTAGGTCACTATTTCCTTCTCCAGGGGATCTTTCTGACCCAGGGATCGAAACTGCATCTCCTGCATTGACAGGTGGATTCTTTACCACTGAGCCACCAGGGAAGCCGGGCACATTGATGCCCAGCAACTTCCTTTCAAGGACAGCCTGACATCTCTTCCTACTTCTGCTATGTGCTCCACATAAGACCTAAGGAGAGAGTGGAGTTCTGAATACAGCTTTTTTTTTTTTAATATATATTATTAAAGGATGTTTATGATAGAGACAAATACTGATTAAAAGTTGTCTTATTTTTAAATTCTTTG
The DNA here is from genome assembly GCF_029407905.1 of Bubalus kerabau. Taxonomy (NCBI): domain Eukaryota; kingdom Metazoa; phylum Chordata; class Mammalia; order Artiodactyla; family Bovidae; genus Bubalus; species Bubalus kerabau. Next base: position 22,117,550 of record NC_073631.1, on the reverse strand, counting down.
AAAATATGAAGAAATATAGCTCAATAACTAACATGAAGAAAATTTTGTCCTTCAGGTGTTCCATTTTAGTTATAGGCAGACTTAGCATGGCAGTGTTACATCCAGTGTGGGTCAGGAAACAAGCTAAGTAATGGGCGTGTAGAGATAAAACAGGTACAATACATATAATTGTTTTCTATAGAAATCAATTCTTAGATCATATTCCAATTGTTAACGTTTCTGCTACTGCTAAGTCACTTCAGTCATGTCCGACTCTGTGTGACCCCATAGACGGCAGCCCACCAGGCTCCCCCGCCCCTGGGATTCTCCAGGCAAGAACACTGGAGTGGGTTGCCATTTCCTTCTCCAATGCATGAAAGTGAAAAGTGAAAGTGAAGTCGCTCAGTCGAGTCCGACTCTAAGCGACCCCATGGACTGCAGCCTACCAGGCTCCTCTGTCCATAGGATTTTCCAGGCAAGAGTTCTGGAGTGGGGTGCCATGGCCTTCTCCAACGTTTCTAAGGATCCTAAATATGTTGCCATAGACATAACATTGGGACTTCATTCTAGTGTTCCCTAATATAACTAGAATTGTTGTAACAGAGGTGTTTGGACTTATTTAAATACTGTGTTATGGACTGAATGTGCCCTTCCCACCCACTGCCCTCCAAGCTAATAGTCACATGTTGAAGCTCTGGCCCTCATTATGGCTATAATAGCTGTATTTGGAGTAAGGAAATACTTAAGGTTAATGAGGTCATAAAGTTGGGAGTCCTGACCTGATAGGATTAGTATCCTGTTAAGAAGAGATTAGAGAGCTCACCTGCTCCCTTTCTGTGTGTACTCACCTAGGAAAAGACCATGTGAAGATGAAGAAAGGACACCATTTACAAGCCAGGAAGAGAGTCCTCACCAGAACCCCAAGCCTGAAGAAGCCTAATCTGGGACTTCCAGCCTCCAGAACTGTGAAAAATACATTTCTGGTTTTGAAGCCAATAAACCTGAGGTATGGTTGGCTAAACCAACCTGCCTCCTGTGCAGTGTAATGAACCTCCATCCATAGTTCTTCAGGCACTCTATCAGATTAATCCCTTGAATCTACTGTTACTTCCACAGTATAATCATAAGGGATTTGATTTAGGTCATACCTGAATGGTCTAGTGGTTTTCCCTACTTTCTTCAATTGAAGTCTGAATTTGGCAATAAGGAGTTCATGATCTGAGCCGCAGTCAGCTCCCGCTCTTGTTTTTGCTGACTGTATAGAGCTTCTCCATCTTTGGCTGCAATGAATATAATAATCTGACTTTGGTATTGACTGTCTGGTGATGTCCATGTGTTGAGACTTCTCTTGAGTTGTTGGAAGAGAGTGTTTGCTATGACCAGTGTGTTCTCTTGGCAAAACTCTGTTAGCCTTTGACCTGCTTCATTCTGTACTCCAAGGCCAAATTTTCCCATTACTGCAGGTATTTCTTGACTTCCTACTTTTGCATTCCAGTCCCCTATAATGAAAAGGACGTCTTTTTTGGGTGTTAGTTCTAGAAGGTCTTGTAGGTCTTCATAGAACTGTTCATCTTCTTCAGCATAACTGGTTGGGGCACAGACTTGGATTGCTGTGATATTGAATGCTTTGCCTTGGAAATGAACAGAGATTATTCTGTCATTTTTGAGATTGCATTCAAGTCCTGCATTTCAGACTCTTTTGTTGAGTATGATGGCTACTCCATTTCTTCTAAGGGATTCTTGCCCACAGTAGTAGATATAATGGTCATCTGAGTTAAATCCACCCATTCCATTACATTTTAGTTTGCTGGTCCCTAAAATGTCGATGTTCAATCTTGCCATCTCCTGTTTGACCATTTCCAATTTGCCTTGATTCATGGACCTAACATTCCAGGTTCCTTTGCAATATTGCTCTTTACATCATCAGACTTTATTTCCATCACCAGTCACATCCACAACTGGGTGTTGTTTTTGCTTTGGCTCCATCTCTTCATTCTTTCTGGAGTTATATCTCCACTGATCCTCACTAGCATGCAGGGCACCTACTGACCTGGGCAGTTCATCTTTCAGTGTCCTATCCTTTTGCCTTTTCATACTGTTCACGGGGTTCTGAAGGCAAGAATACTGAAGTGGTTGGCCATTCCCTTCTCCAGTAGACCACATTTTGTCAGAACTCTCCACCATGACCTGTCCACCTTGGGTAGCCCTACATGGCATGGCTCATAGTTTCACTGAGTTAGAGAAGGCTGTGGTGCATGTGATCAGATTGATTAGTTTTCTGTGATTGTGGTTTTCACTGAGTTTGCCCTCTGGTGGAGAAGGATAAGAGGCTTATGGAAGCTTCCTGATGGGAGAGACTGACTGAGGGAGAAACTGGGTCTTGTTCTGATTGGTGGGGCCATGCTCAGTAAACCTTTAATCCAATTTTCTGTTGATGGGTGGGGCTGTTATTTGGCTAAACTATGGTGGAGGTAATGAAGATAATGGCAACCTCCTTCAAGGGTTCCATGCATGCACTGCTACATTCAGTGCCCCCAACCCTGTAGAAGGCCACTGCCAACCCACACCTCTAGAGACTCCTGGACACTCACGGGCAAGTCTGGGTCAGTCTCTTGTGGGGTCACTGCTCCTTTCTCCTGGGGCGTGGTGCACACAAGTTTCTATTTGTGCCCTGTCCTGTTTCCCCAGTCCTGTGTAAGTTCTGGCAGCTCTATGGTGGATTAATGGTGAAACCTCCTGTAAGAGGGCTTATGCCATACCCAAGTCTACTACACCCAGAGCCGCTGCCCCTGCAGCAGTCCACTGCTGACCCGTACCTCCTCAGGAAACACCCAAACACAGTTCTGTCTCAGTCTCTGTGGGGTCTCTGGGTCCTGATGCATACAATGTATGTTTGAGCCCTCTGAGCATCTCTAGTGGGTATGGGGTTTGATTCTAAACATGATTTTGCCCCTCCTACCATTTTTCTTGGGCTTCTCTCTTGCTGGGGCAGTAATCAAGACATTCCCCAAGAAAAAGAAATGCAAAAAGGCAAAATGGTTGTCTGAGGAGGCCTTACAAACAGCTATGAAAAGAAGAGAAGCAGAAGGCAAAGGAGAAAAGCAAAGATATACCCATTTGAATCCAGAGGTCCAAAGAATAGCAAGGAAAGAAAAGAAAGCCTTCCTCAGTGATCAATGCAAAGAAATAGAGGAAAACAATAGAATGGGAAAGACTAGAGGTCTCTTCAAGAAAATTAGAGATACCAAGGGAATGTTCCATGCTAAGATGGGCACAATAAAGGACAGAAATGGTACTGACCTAACAGAAGCAGAAGATATTAAGAAGAGGTTGTAAGAATATGTAGAAGAACTATACAAAAAAGATCCTCATGACCCAGATAATCATGATGGTCACTCACCATGAGCTAGACATCCTGGAATGTGAAGTGAAGGGGGCCTCAGGAAACATCACTACAAACAAAGTTCATGGAGATAATGAAATTCCAGTTGAGCTATTTCAAATCCTGAAAGATGATGCTGTGAAAGTGCTGCACTCAATATACCAGCAAATTTGGAAAACTCAGCAGTGGCCACAGGACTGGAAAAGGTCAGTTTTCATTCCAATCCCAAAGAAAGGCAATGCCAAAGAATGCTCAAACTACCGCACAATTGCACTCATCTCACACGCTAGTAAAGTAATGCTCAAAATTCTCCAACCCAGACTTCAACAGTATGGGAACTGTGAACTTCCAGATGTTCAAGCTGGATTTAGAAAAGGCAGAGGAACCAGAGATCAAATTGTCAACATCTGCTGGATCACTGAAAAAGCAAGAGGGTTCCAGAAAAACATCTATTTCTGCTTTATTGACTATGCCAAACCTTTGACTGTGTGGATCACAACAAACTGTGTAAAATTCTTTAAGAGATGGGAATACCAGACCACCTGACCTGCCTCCTAAAAAATGTGTAAGCAGGTCAAGAAGCAACAGTTAGAACTGGACATGGAACAACAGACTGGTTCCAAATTGGGAAAGGAGTACATCAAGGCTGTATACTGTCACCCTGATTATTTAACTTCTATGCAGAGTACATCATGAGAAACGCTGGGCTGGAGGAAGCACAAGTTGGAATCAAGATTGCCAGGAGAAATATCAATAACCTCAGATATGCAGATGACACTACCCTTATGGCAGAAAGCAAAGAACTAAAGAGCCTCCTGATAAAAGTGAAAGAGAGTGAAAAAGTTGGCTTAAAACTCAACATTCAGAAAACTAAAGATCATGGCATCTGGTCCTATCACTTCATGGCAAATAGATGGGTAAACAATGGAAACAGTGACAGACTTTATTTTGGGGGGACTCCAAAATCACTGCAGATTGTGACTGTAGCCCTGAAATTAAAAGACGGTTGCTCCTTAGGAGAAAACTACGATCAACCTGGACAGCATATTAAAAAGCAGAGACATTACTTTGACAACAAAGATCCATCTTGTCAAAGCTATGGTTTTTCCAGTAGTCATGTATGGATTTGAGAGTTGGATTATAAAGAAAGCTGAGCTCCGAAGAGTTGATGCTTTTGAACTGTGGTTTTGGAGAAGACTCTTGAGAGTCCCTTGGACAGCAAGGAGATCCAACCAGTCCATCCTAAAGGAAATCAGTCTTGAATATTCATCAAGAATATTCTTGATGCTGAAGCTGAAGCTCCAATCCTTTGGCCACCTGATGGGAAGAACAGACTCATTGGAAAAGACCCTGATTCTGGGCAAGACTAAAGGCAGGAGGAGAAGGGGACGACAGAGGATGAGATGGTAGGATGGCATCACTGACTCTATGGACATGAGTTTGAGTAAGCTCTGGGAGTTGGTGATGGACAGGGAAGCCTGGCATGCAGCAGTCAGTCCATGGGGTAGCAAAGAGTTGGACACGACTGAGCGACTGAACTGAATTAAAATGAGCCTAAGGTATGTTATGGCAACCTGAGCTAGTACAAGTTATATGCTCTATAAAACAATACATAATATGTAAAATTTGACTTAAATACAATGGCCAGCTTAATCAGTCATATAATGTGGGCAATCTTTTAGCATTATAACAAGATTTATGTGTATACATTTATGGCATAAATGTATAAACACTAAAAATTTTGATAAATTCATATGGAAAATTTTCCCTAAAGAAATTTATAGTGATTTACTTTATTACACATTGTCCATAAGCCAAGGGGTATACGAATATTTTAGAATATTTCTATAATGGAAAATTGGAGTTTTAAATGGGTAAAGGTTTTACTTAAATATATTTAAAATGCCTGTTGAATAGCTGAGTGTCCCTGAGATTCTCACACTCAACAACTTATTTAAGAAATGTAAGTATTATGAGATGAGATGACAGTACACTAGTTAACTAGTTTACTGAAAAAATATGGCCAAAAAGTTACTGAAAAATTGGTGAGAAGCAGTAAGATGCTTTCATAGTTGTTGTTCCATCATAATTCAGTGTAGAAAATATAAAGCAGGTTTTTCATGTTTTAGGGGAAGTGGGCTGGTAATTATTCCACTTATTTTACTGAAGTCAAAGTTTGCAAATTGAATTAAGCATGGTTAAGAAGAAAAATAATTAAACGGGACATAGCAGGTGGTAAATAAGATTCTAAAAAGAAAGACTGTGTTTTGGGGGAATGATAGTGAATTCAAAGAGATATGATGTTAGTAGGTATTTCACAATGATTAAATGTGGTATTCTGGGGTGAGACTGCTTGGGTTTGAAGTTTTGCTCTGCCAATTACAAGTTATATAACCTTGGTTAATTTATTCCCCCTAAGCCTCAAACTTATCATTGGTAAGGCGAAAAAGTAATAATTATCTTTTATGTCAATAGCATTTATTAGTGGTATAAAAAATACTGTTTAGCAGAGTATCTACAACACAATCAATGTAATAAATGATCATGATGATAAGAATCATATATTATTGTTTCTTTTAAAAAATGACACCACTAATGTAGCTCCAATCTAAGTGAATATGGGTTATTTTGAAATAGACTAATATGTATTCCAAAAATAGAGAAAAAAAGGGAGGAGTCAAATTATATTTGCTTATTCCAAAGGCCCTCTTCAGACTCTGACATGCCTTCTCAGGCTTTTCTTTGGCTCAAAGTCTGCTTCAGAATTCACCACCCAGGGAGTCCAGTGTATGGGATAGAGCTGTTTTCCTGATATCCATTATTTGAAGTTATACACATCAGTGAATGTTCTATCTTGCCTACTTGCAGTTTTCCCCACTTTGGTGTGCTATGATCATAGCTGCCAGCCTGTCCCACTGCACACCTTTACAGGGCTCCTCAGATGCTTGTGATAAAACCATCGCTCCAGGGTAAGTACAATACACAGACTCCATTCTCACAGGGAAGAAGTGTGCGCTGGCATGTTCTTATAAGCTTTCCAAAGTTGTGCTTCTCATTTTAAGAAACTCTGCTTTAAATAATCAAACAAAGGCATCTGCCAAAAACATTTGGCTCTGCAAATAGCTTTGTTCCTCCTGCTGAGGTTGGCAGATGATAGCTTAGGAATTAGAATCAGGAAAAGTAGAATGTCTGGTTACTGAGAACTCTGATAAAGATAGGAATCAAAGGAATTTTAGAAAACTCCTAAGCCAAAGAAACACAAGTAAGGAACAAATGTCCAGAAAAAATGTGTAGGGCCTAGCAAATACTAGGTCCTTAGTAAATATCATGTGAATTCAAAATCATGGTACTACTTCTGTCACAGAGAATGTTAAGTTACCATTTCTTTTCAGCCTTTACCTGCAATCCCAGAGTATTATGTGATGTATAAGTTGATGAAATCAGAAAACGATATTTCATCCTGTGGCACTTGCTGGTTTTCAGAGTTTTTACATGCAAACATTTCCTGTTCATTTTTGAACTATGTTGGATTCCTTTGTATTAATAATTGGAATTCTATTAAGGTTCCTGAAGAAGACAACACCGACTTGCCAGCGAAAAAAAAAGACTTTCAGAGTTTGTTTTTTTTAGGTCATTCACATGCGATAACACTTGGGTTACAGATAAGAGGAAATTCTGTCTCTATTCTCAAATTCAGTAGAGAATTAAAAAAATATATTTTAAAGGTCTTTTATACAAATGTTTAAATTGCTCTAAAAAAGCATACAAATTCCAAATGCAAAGTCCCATTTAATTTTCAATGACTTTATTGAGAACATTTTGCAAATTAGATTTTACAGTTTAACATTTTACAATTAGAAATTTCATCTGCTCCTACATAAGTTGCAAACTTCTCAAAACACTACAGAAAATCCTTTATTTCTTTGAATTCTTCTGTTCCATGCTGAGCTCCTGAGATATATTTTTTCTTTCAGCTTCATTTTCATCTTCCTGTGAAATAAATTTGAGAAAACATTAAAATACAAACCTTAGAGCATTTAATCACCTATACTTCATACACTTTAACTTTATTTCTCGGGAAAATTAACTATCATGATTTCAGTAATACTAGGGAAAAGGCTATAAACAAAATGGCACAATTATGTAACATTTAAATATTTATAGTGCGTGCTGTTTTATACTACATGTTGACTAAATTTTTCTATGTATTTTTAAAAGCAACTTATTTTATCAATGACCTAAAAATTACTTTTGAAAACACTTGCCACTAAAAAAATATCCTTTTTAGGGGTCAATCAGATATTTTTACTTCACTATTTGATAAAAAAAAATAGTAAATGTAACTTCTGAGACACTTTATGTACATTGGCATTTTTGTCTCATCCAGCAGACTTTCTTGACAGGTCTGCCAATTTCCCAATTACTTGGACCACCATATGTTATCTGAAAATCAGTCAGCTCTAAAATAGGAAACTCTAAAATGGGCATGTCAGGCGATAGAATGCTTACATCTTCTACAGTTTCGATTCTGAGTGGTGGCTTCATAATTCATAGCAGGCTCCTGTGGAACATGGTGAATAAATAAAGTGACATCATAATGTCTGCTTCCATAGGAATGAAATACATCTTGTGTTCAATATTAAATGGTGACCTCTAAAGTATAAATGAATGAGAATCTGGAAAAATATGTCACCTTACATTTTATAATCCATCTCATCATCTATGTTCTTTCAATAACACCCAAGTACAAAGCAGTCTTGCCTTCCTAGTATTCCTGAAAGGCCTTTTGTTCTTATTAACTGAAGTAAAAAGTATTGTCTAACTCTTTACAAGTTAAAGTATGAGTATCTTAATTTCTTAAGCATCTCTGGACAACAGTAATTATATCAGTATCACCAAACATATAACCCTGTATCTCTTTATCTTCTTATAAAACCAAATTCAGTTAAATTAAATAATTACTGAGCTTTGATTAGTAAACTGACTTTATTAAGTACATGCAAATCAAGGTGTGTGTATATATATCTATGTTTTCCATGAAAGACCACATCCTTGCCCATAAATATTAAGGTGGAGAAAGCTTCCTTTATAGACACTGTCTCTAAACTTCAACAGCAACTGTGATTTAGCCTTTGTCAATACCAGGAAAGTAGAAAAGTTATCAATATTATCAGTCAGCCTGAATAATTATAGATATGTTGGATACAGAGGATGGGGTTCTGAATATCAATTTAGGTGATGTAATTTTAATGTATTTTTCTACGTATAGCAACCACTGAGTGTTTTTTTTTGTTTTTTTTTTTTTTCAAATTTTCTCTACTGAATAGAGATATAATGTTGAATTGACTATTGAAAATCTGTTAATGAACAGATAGTTTTTGGGTTTCCCTGGTGGCTGGCTTCCCAGTAGTAAAGAATCTGCCTGCAATGCAGGAGCTGCAGGAACTGTGGATTTGATCCCTGGGTTGGGAAGATCCCCTGGAGGAGGGCATGGTAACCCACTCCAGTATTCTTGCCTGGAGAATCCCATCGACTGAAGAGCCTGGCAGGCTACAGTCCACAGGGTCACAAAGTCCAAACACAACTGAAGCAACTTAGCACACACGCACGCAGTTTCCACTTTAACTCAAACAGAGATTACATATTAATTACAACCTAATAAAAACCAAATCCTATTCCATATTTTCCACTGTCTTCTTCAGATGGAACACTGACAGAAAGTGTTACATCAGCAGGTAAAGGTGGCAAGATTTTATTAGGTAGGACTGAATGTGTCTATATGTTGCACAAGGCAAGGTTTTATCTTTTTTATCTTATATTCCTACCATCTATCAGGGCATATTTAGTATCTAGGTGGAGTTCCATAAACGTTTCCTGAACTATTTTAAATACTGGGATAAAGAATGAATAAGAGGTGTGTGCTCTGGAAAAGCAAAATATCCCTCCTTATCCAGTGGTTACACTTCTGAGTTTACTAAAACAGTATTGACAACAGGAATGAGCAAAAACGTTAGAAGCAACATTAGACAAAATTGCTTTTACCAAATTCATAGTCTTTAAGTTTTGGAAAAAAAAAAAAAATGGAGCTTTTATCATGTGAACGGTCTAGTAAGTCCTCACAGCAATATGACTTACTGGTTTAACAAGTGTGGTTACCTAGCTTTCCCCTGAGAACTTGGAATTATCTACAATATTTACTTCCATAAACAGCAACCCACTCCAGTACTCTTGCCTGGAAAATCTCATGGATGGAGGAGCATGGTAGGCTACGGTCCATGGGGTAGCAGAGTCCGACACGACTGAGCGATGTCACTTTCACTATATAATGTCAGTCTTTTTGTTGAATTTTTCTTAGGAATAAAGTATAGCTAATAAATGCATGTCTATTCTAATAGTACCTCCTGTTCAGGACAGGTACAAAAGTTTCTTATGATGAGAGTCTGTCTTAAAATATCTTGCCTTTCTATGCCTTTAAACTATTTATATAAGTTAGCAAGATACAACCTCTTCTACCTTTGGATAAAAATAGCTGTAATCTGGATATAGAGTCCATAAAGGATTATGGAAGTGTAGAGAAGGCATTTAGTCCCACTAAGAGTCCCACACAACATAATTGCTGTGGTATAGTATCACCAAAATAATACAACTAACAGCAATAGATTTTAATCACTATAAATAAAACATCAGAATTAGATACAATAAAACTCCAGAAATGATTTTAGAAGTTGTCTTTTTTTTTCCCAGAAGTGCTAACTTATATTGCTAATGTTACATTGTCAATTTTTATAAGAACTTTATCAACAGTTCAAAATTAATAAAATCATTAAAATAGTTCAGGCAGCAAATCAAATATCATTCACAAATGACTGTGTAATGAATGAAACTACAAAGAAAGGAAGCTCCTTTACTGAAGTATTTCTTCGCTACCGGATTAATAAAGGCTGACAAAAATTTCTTCTGATAGATGGCAGGTTTTGTCCCTCTTTTCTAAGATAAGACATCTGTTTGTTTCCCAGTGAAAGAAGACCCTTGCTACAAGGATCATTTTCTTAGTGACAGCCCCGACAAGTCTGACATTTGTTTCATGAAGTATTCTGAAGCAGCCAACAAGAAAATGTACCCTTTGGGGCTACTGGGAAGTAGACAGGTTTACCTCTTAATGTTTAAGCCTGTTAATTTATACTCCAGAAGACATGTGATTACAGCAACCTTGCAGATCTGCTGTTACATGCGGAATTTCAGGAATACACACACGTAACAGTAACACTCGTAATGCCAAATCATTACACGTGATTCCTTGACCTCCCTGCTCTTTGTACACTGACAGAACTGCTGGAGTGAGGAGAATGATAATTTCCAGGCATACATGGACCGTGTAATTATGGACTCATGCTCCAGGTGGCAACATGAGACTAAAAGAGTCATTCAAACAGAAAATAAGTAAAAACAGTGCCATTTTTCATCTAAGCTAGATCCCATAAAACCCAAAAGAGTCTGTTTAAATACTACTCAGCTTGCAGCATCAATTTGGAAGAGGTAGCCTTCTATTTCCCTTTATTTACAAATTTGACTTTGTTCTCATAATAGTTGAAAGAATTAATGTCAATAAAACCTATCCATCCCGCTTTTCCTTTCTCTTGAGGTAACCAACTCCAAACAAAGAGCAATTATTTTAGCAGCTGGACTTCTTAATGCTCAGGTAGTATCTAGATTCAAAATTACAGTCTATGAATAAAGATGACTCTATTTATGCTACAGACTGTTGAGTTTTAAATGATTTCTTTTAAAGGTTGGATTATTCAAAGGGACAAATTTCCCCCATTATTTCATTTTATCTTTAAAAATGACTTTATGAGTACCTTTAGAGTAGAGAAATCTGTCAAACATTACCTTAACCAAATAATTAGGGTTAACATTACCAGTAATGCATATTAACATCAACCCTTTTGGTAAGATGCTTTACAAAGGGCATGTTAATTCTGATTTGTGGTATCCTTCCCAGCAATGCATGAACCTCAATCTAATAAAAAAAAATCAGATAAACACTCTATAAAAGAATTGAACAGTAGAAGATAATAACACTATAGGAAGCTGGATGAAGGGCAAATAGGAATTATCTGTGCTATTTCTGCAACTGTTGAAAGTGAAAGTGAAGTCGCTCAGACGTGTCTGACTCTTTGCGACCCCGTGGACTGTAGCCTACCAGGCTCCTCCGTCCATGGGATTCTCCAGGCAAAAATACTGGCGTGGGTTGCCATTTTCTTCTCCAGGGGATATTCCCAACCCAGGGATCGAACCCAGGTCTCCCGCATTGTGGGCAGATGCTTTACCCTCTGAGCCACCAGGGAAACCCCTAAGTTTTGGTAAGTCTAAAATTATTTAAAATAAAAAAAAGATTTAAAAAACAAAGTAGAAATGAATACTTGATGAAAGTGTTCTAAATTCAAAGTAAGGGTGATTTATGCACAAAGATTTTATGTAAAAAAAAATTCAAGGTTACTTTAGCCTCTACATTGAAAATATACAGCTAAAATAAATTGTTTATGCTTTCCATTTTTGTACTTAAAATTCCTTCTTAAGTACCTCAACTGTTTATTATGATGATGCTATTAATTTTTTATTTTCTTGTCTGTGCTTCCAGGCATTTTTCTTACATTTGTACTCTGAGTACAGATTACTTTCACAGTCAGAAAATATAAGCTTTATTTCCAGAAATAAGAAAGCATAATGGGAGACTGTTTTCAAAGAGAATGATGTCAGCTGTTTTCATTTTATAGCAGCAGACAAAGACATATGGTGGGAACTGTAAAATAAAGTGAGAAAGTACAACTAAGCACTAAAATATTTCTATTTTCTTATGATATTTTCTCTAGATTTTAAATATTCCTTTAATCAGAAGAGTTTCTATAATCAGATTCAAATTAATAGTTGAAATTATCTGTATGCTTTAACTATGACCCTTTCAAATCTGCAGTATATATGCAGCTTCCAGTAAAAAATATGAAGACACACTTAAGCTGTTAATTGTAGAGTAAGTATAGAAAAGCAATATATAATATACTCTAATCTGTGGTAAAAAATTACTCTTTTACTTATTTAAAATGTACCAGATGTAACTCTCAACAGCATTTAAGATTGTGCTTTTAATACTGAAAATATGCTAGTGCTGCACAATGGGAAAAATTTATCTTAATAACTGAAAAAATACTGATGATAATGAAAATGTTTTAGGCAAAAACGAGCATGCTGCATGCTTCAGACTAAAATTAATTAGAGTTTTTAACGTTTTACAATTCCACCATAATTCTTTAAATGGTGCATTTACTTCATGGCAATAAACACTTGGATCATTAAGTAAAGTGCAAAATGTGTGTGATGTGCTACATTTAATAACCTTTGGCCCTTTTTTCTGTACTTCTCGCATTCAGTTTTCCAATGCATTGAATAAGCAATTGAAGACCACAATTAAATTTCCTGACATTGCATATTTGAGATTCTTATTTCATTTAATACAAAAGGCAATTAGTCTACCATTTTACAACTGAATCCTAACTTTAGTGGGCCGTGATAAAGATACTGAAATGAACTTACAAGAAATGCTTAATTAAATTTACAGTAAAAAGCAAAAGAGGTTTTTTTCTTATGACAGAAGTTGCATATTTAATTAGAAAGTCTAGGGCTACACTGTAAAATTACAGTAACCTGGGAAGTTCTCAGTGAACCTAGCTCAAACATAAATGTTGCTAAATAAGATCGAGCTATTTTATAAATTTCTACCTTTTTCTCTACTTAGTGATTCAACAAAAGATAGTTAAATATTGTTTAATATTGTAATATTATCTAATATGGTAATACTACCTAATATTACAAACTCATGGGCTTTATGTTAATAGCAAGTATAATACATACATAAAAGGACAATGAGTGCTCAGTCATGTCCGACTCTTTGCGACCCCATGGACTGTAGCTCTCCAGGCTCTGTCCATGGAAGTTTCCAGGTAAGAATACTGGAGAGGTTTGCCATTTGCTACTACAGGGGACCTTCCTGACCCAGGGATCGAACCTGTGTCTCCTGCATTGGCAGGTGAATTCTTTAACCCTGTGCCACCTGGGAAGCCCCAAAGGGATGGTAATAAATTTCTAATTTCATGTATGAGTATATATGAATGTCATATCTCATTTATTTCATTTATTAGCAATCATATCTCTCCATTTGTGATTCTGGAGATCTAGTTGAGTAAGTTTGCCCTTCTAAATCTTTAGTTGAGTAGGTTTGTCCTTCTAAATCTTTAGTTTCTCTTGTTACCTTTAACTTCCTTGTGGTGTTTTTTGATGGCATGGAAATGGGATAATTAAAAATAAGGCTTTGGATTTCCCATGTATGATTTGAGATCGAGAGAATTTCTGTGACCTGGGAAGAAAGGCCCTAAGGACTGGTCAGCCATTTGGGGAGGGCATATTAAAAGGAGATGGAAAACAGTAAGTGCAAGATAAGAGTCTGGCAAAATCGAGTTAAAAAAAGGAAAATGAATGATGGATGGTAAGTGTGAGTTAGGGCAGACACTTAATGAGTATAAACCTAATTCTATAAGCTTATATCTTCCCATAAACATGAAAAAAAAAGCACAACTTTGAATTTTTAGGTATTTAGCAGGTTGCTAACCTGCTGGGCCTAGAATTTTAATCATATCCTTTTCTTCTCTGACAGATGAGTTCTTGTATAAGGCATATGTTTGATAACCCCTGCAGAATTTATAATCTTAAAGATAATAAATTTTCCTTCTCTGGTAGGCTTCTAATATCTAGGAAATAAGCTTAAAAGTGTACACTAGAAATCAAATTCTATAATGGGGCAATATATTTTCAAATGAGAACAGCACAAATCCAATGTGTATGAATTAAAAGATTACGTTATATTAAGATATAACATTTTAAGAGGCTCTTCAGAAAGTATTTTTTGCATAAATCATCTACTAAATGTAACATTACAAAAATCCTAAATGTGCTAATATTTAAAGATAATACATATGAATTTTTACTTTTCCCACAGGTATTCAAGGAGAAGAGAGATTTCTAAATTTATGTTGTTTGATTTTTTTCTGTCCTAAACATACACATACAAGATTAAATTTCATCAAGCAAAAATGAGGCAAAAATAATGTCTAAAAATGTTTGAGGTAAAAAAGCTCATCAGTAAAATAATAGTTCCACAGCTAAGAAATTTCTATGTTGTATAAAAATCAGTGACTGACTCATTAAACTTTCCAGTCACACATGCACTGTTTTATGACTGGAAATTATTCAGCAATAAATGAGTTCCTTATACAAGCTGGAAAAAACTTATATGTAGCATATTTATATTTATTAATATAAGCAATAACCATTGATATTGGAATTGGCCATTGTGGAAGAAGTGACTTCTTCAGTAATATGTGACAGCATTTTGTTTATCCTTTACAATATGATGAGAAGTTTAATGCAGGCATTTTACATATATAATATTAAAAGGATTTTGGTGGAGGAGATCAAGATGGCGGAGTAGAGGGATATGGAGCTCACCTGCTGTGTGTGTATGTGTGAGAGAGAGAGAGTCACTCAGTTGTGTCCGACTCTTTGTGACCCCATGGACTGTAGCCCACCAGGATTGTGTCCATTGGGATTCTCCAGGCAAGAATACTGAAGTGGTTCACCATGTCCTCCTCCAGGGGATCTTCCCAACCCATGGATTGAACCCAGGTCTCCTGCACTTCCAGGTGGATTATTTACTGTCTGAGCCACCAGGGAAACCCTGACCTGCTCTAACAAATATATAAAAATAAATTCTTTTAGTTTTTGCTTATCTGAGAAATTCTTTTTTTTTTAATTTACTTATTATTGTTGTATTAGATGCTCAGTCATGTCTGACTCTTTGTGACTCCATGGACTGGAGCCTGCCAGGCTCCTCTGTCCATGGAATTCTCCAAGCAAGAATACTAGAGTGGGTTGCTATGCCCTTTTCCAGGGGATCCTCTCAACCCAAGGATTGAACATGGGTTCGCTCACAGCTCAGTTGGTAAAGAATTTGCCTGCAATGCAGGAGACCTGGCTTCAATTCCTGGGTTGGGAAGATCCCCTGGAGAAGGAAATGGCAATCCACTCCAGTATTCTTGCCTGGAAAATCCCAGACAGAGGAGCCTGGCAGGCTGCAGTCTATGGAGTCGCAAGAGTCAGACATGTCTTAGCAACTAAACCACCAACCACCACCACCTCCCGTATTGCAGGCAGATTCTTTACCATTTGAGCTACCCTAGAAGTTAGTCAAGGCTATGGTTTTTCCAGTGGTCATGCATGGATGTGACAGTTGGACTGTGAAGAAAGCTGAGCACTGAAGAATTGATGCTTTTGAACTGTAGTGTTGGAGAAGACTCTTGAGAGTCCCTTGGACTGCAAGGAGATCCAACCAGTCCATTCTAAAGGAGATCAGTCCTGGGTGTTCTTTGGAAGGACTGATGCTAAAGCTGAAACTCCAATACTTTGGCCACCTAGTGCAAAGAGTTGACTCATTGGAAAAGACTCTGATGCTGGGAGGGATTGGGGGCAGAAGGAGAAGGGGACAACAGAGGATGAGATGGCTGGATGGCATTACTGAGTCGATGGACATGAGTTTGGGTGAACTCTGGGAGTTGGTGATGGACAGGGAGGCCTGGTGCTGCAGTTCATGGGGTCGCAAAGAGTTGGACACGACTGAGCGACTGAACTGAACTGAACTTAGAGGTTAGTTAGCTCTGTGAATACTAAACCAATCCTAAAAGAAATATCTAAAGGTCTTCACTAAATGGAAAAGAAGGAAGTATCTACATGAAAGGCAAATAAATAAAAGGATTGAAGATTACTTAAATAAGTCAGTACAAATATTAATAATAAAAAACAATGAAAAAAATTCTGTGAAAGCAATTATAACTACAATGAGCAGCAAAAGGATAAAAATTAAGATATAAAATAGGACATCATAAAATGTAGGGAGGGAAGTAAGAAAAATGTAGATCTTTTAGAATATTTGAGTTTATATGACCACCAGTTGAAAGCAAGTAGGTAAGCTATGGGTTAATATACTTGAAAACCAGGATAATCACAAATCAAAAACATGCAGTAACTTCACAAAAACCAAAAAGAAAGGAACTATAGCATAATAGAAAAGAAAACCATCAAACCACAAGAGAAAAACAAAAAGAAGACAGGGATGAAGAAGCAATACAAAGGAATCAACTGGAAAGCAAGGTTTAAAATGGCAATAAGTAATTATCAATAAATACTTTAAAGGTAAATGAACTAAATTCTCCAATCAAGACACAGAGTGGCAGACTAGATAATAAAACAAAAACCTACAATATGCTCCTTACAAGAGATTCTCTTTAGGGAAGAAAATGAAAGCGAGGGGATAGAAAAAGGTATTTCATGCAAATGGAAATGACAAAGCAAAAGTAGCAATATTCATATCAGACAAAACAGACTTTAAAACAAAGGCCATAAAGAAAGACAAAGGAGACTACATAATGATAGAAAGATCAATTCAAGAAGAGGTGTATATGCACCCATTACAGAAGTGTTTAAATACATAAATAATAACAGACATAAAGGGACAAACTAATGGGAATTCAATAAGGCAACAGAGATCCTAAATGAAGAGAACAGACTTAATTGAGATCTACAGGATAATACATCTAAAAAGAGCAGAATATATATTCTTTTCAAGTGCATATGGAACATTCTCTAGGATAAATACATCCTTTACATTCTAGGACACAAAACAAACCTCCATAAATTAGGAGGACGGAAATTATTTCAAATATCTTTTGTAACTACGACATGAAACTAGAAATCAATCACAGAAAGAAACAAGGGGGAAAAAACAATTACATGGAGACTAAACAAAATGTTACTAAAAAATCAGTGAGTCAATGATGAAATCAAAGAGGAAATAAAAAATATCTTGAGATAGATGACAATAAAACACAACCATACAAAATCTATGGGGCACAGCAAAAGTCGTTCTAAGCAATCCTGAGAAAAAAGAACAAAGCTGGAAGTATAACATTTCCAGACTTCAGACAATACTACAGAGCTATAGTAATTAAAACAGCATGGTATTGGCACAAAAGCAGACACAGATCAATGGAAAAGAAAAGAGAATACAGAAATAAGCCCGTACACCTTTGGTCAATTAGTCTTCTTCAACAAAGGTGACATATATAATGGAGAAAGACATTTTCTTCAGGAAGTGGTGTTTGGAAAGCTGGACAGCCACATGTTAATCAATCAAGTTAGAAGAGTCCTTCGCACCATGTACAAAATTAAACTCAAAGTAGCTTAAAGACTTATTAAGACATTACACCATAAAACTTTTAGAAGAGAACACAGGCAAAATATTCTCTGACATAAATTGTACCAATGTTTTCTTAAGTCAATCTCCCAGGGCAAAAAGCAATAAAAGCAAAGATAAACAAATGGGCCCTAATCAAACTTATAAGCTTTTCCACAGCAAGAAAAGAGAAGAGTTAGTTGCTCAGTTGTTTCCAGCTCTTTGCAACCCCATGGACTATAGCCCATCAGGCTCCTCTCTGTCCATGGAATTCTCCAGAAGGGAATGGGTAGCCATTCGCTTCTCCAGGGGATCTTCCTGGCCCACGGATTGAAATGAGGTGTCCTGCATTGCAGGCAGATTCTTTACCATTGGAGCCACAAGGCAACCATAAACAAAATGAAAAAAACAACCTATGGACTGGGAGAAAATATTTCCAAATGATGTGACTGACAAGGGCTTGATTTCCAAAATATATAAACAACTCATACAACTCAGGGTTTCCTGGTGGCTCAGTGGTAAAGAATTGGCCTGCCAATGCAGTAGATGCAGGTTTTATCCCTGGATCAGGAAGACCCTTGGAGAAGGAAATGGCAACCCATTCCTTGCTTGCAGAATTCCATGGACAGAGAAGTCTGGCAGTTTATAGTCCACAGGGTTGCAACAAGTCAGATACAACTTAGCAACTAAATAACAACAACATACAACTCAGTAACAAAAAAAACAAACAATCCAATCAAAAAATGGGCAGAAGACCTAAATAGACATTTCTCCAAAGACATACAGACGACCAACAAGTACATGAGAAGATTTTCAACACTGCCAATTATTAGAGAAATGTCAATCAAAACTATATTGAGGTATCATCTCACACAGTTCATAATGGTTATCATGAAAAAGTTTACAAATACTAAATGCTGAAAAGGGTTTGGTGAAAAGGGAACCCTCCTACACTGCTGGTGGGAATGTAAATTGGTACAGCCACTATGGAAAATAGTATGTGTTCCTTAAAAACCTAAAAATAGAGTTACCCTATGATCCAGCAATCCCACTCCTGTTCATATATCCAGAAAAGACAAAAACTCAAATTTGAAAAGATACATGCACCCTAATGCTCATAGCAGCACTATTTACAGTAGCCATGGGAACAACATTAGTGTCCATCAACAGATGAATGGATAAAGAAGTGGTACATATATACAATGGAATATTACTCATCCACAAAAAAAATGAAATAATGCCATTTGCAGCAACATGGGTGAACCCAGAGAATATCATACTAAGCAAAATAAGGCAGAAAGAGAAAGATGAATACCATATGATAAAACCTGTGGAATCTAAAAAAAACTATACAAATGAACTTATATACAAAATAGAAACAGACTCACAGACATAGAAAATTTATGGTTACTAAAAGAGAAAGGGGTAGGGGGAAGATAAGTTAGGAGTATGGTATTAACAGATACACACTACCATTTGTAAAATAGATAAACAAGACGGATTTACTCTACAGCACAGGGAACTATATTCAATATCTTTTAATAGCCTATAATAGAAAGGCATAAAAATTTATTGTGTATAACCAAATCGCTCTGCTGTACATGTGAACCTAACACAATATTGTAAATCAATATTCAATTAAAAAATTATACTTCAATTAAAAAGTTTTTTTTGCTTAGTCAAGCCCTACAGTTAATATTACCTAGACTATGTATATATCAAAAGCCTCTTGAGGAAAGTGAAAGTGGAGAGTGAAAAAGTTGGCTTAAAGCTCAACATTCAGAAAACGAAGATCATGGCATCTAGTCCCATCACTTCTTGGGAAATAGATGAGGAAACAGTGGAAACAGTGTCACTTTATTTTTCTGGGCTCCAAAATCACTACAGATGGTGACTGCAGCCATGAAATTAAAAGACACTTACTCCTTGAAAGGAAAGTTATGACCAACCTAGACAGCATATTCAAAAGCAGAGACATTACTTTGCCAACAAAGGTTCGTCTAGTCAAGGCTATGGTTTTTCCAGTGGTCATGTATGGATGTGAGAGTTGGACTGTGAAGAAGGCTGAGCGCCGAAGAACTGATGCTTTTGAACTGTGGTGTTGGAGAAGACTCTTGAGAGTCCCTTGGACTGCAAGGAGATCCAACCAGTCCATTCTGAAGGAGATCAGCCCTGGGATTTCTTTGGAAGGAATGATGCTAAAGCTGAAACTCCAGCACTTTGGCCACCTGATGCGAAGAGTTGACTTATTGGAAAAGACTGATGCTGGGAGGGATTGGGGGCAGGAGGAGAAGGGGACGACAGAGGATGAGATGGCTGGATGGCATCACTGAGTTGATGGACGTGAGTCTGAGTGAACTCCGGGAGTTGGTGAGGGACAGGGAAGCCTGGCGTGCTGTGATTCATGGGGTTGCAAAGAGTCGGACATGACTGAGCGACTGATCTGATCTGATGTATCAAATCACTGTGAAAGAAGTAGAATTTATATAAATGGTAATATCACAATCTTAAAGTGGTACTTTAGAGAAGAGGTAGAAGACATTCAGAAAGTGGAAGGTAACACAAACCCCCCCTAATGAAAATGATGTTATTTATATAACTTGATGTTTAGGCTTGATAACTGTCCTATTATATAAGAAGTTATCAAAAGAAGCTGGGTGCTTCATACTTACTGTATATGTTTTTGCAACGCTTTTAAAATCAAATTTGTCTCAACACAAAAAGTAAGAACAGATAAGCAAACAGACAAATGATCTTTGTTAGATGATTTAGAAATAAGTATACTTATGTTGTAAATACTATAAAGTTTCTCACCAAAGTAATATACAGAGGTTATCAGAGTTATGAGTAACAGTTTCAGCATTTCTGTGATATGGACAGCTCATTACAGACTCCATACTGTAAACTAGTAAACTGTATTTACTGCTTGCTAGTAAAATCACAAAATCATTCAGAGATACTGCATTATGTTTCACACATGAAATTCATTGTAGTGTTTTGAGGATTCATGAAGTTTAATAAGAACCATGAGGATCAAATTCAACTCTTAACAGTAAAATAATCTCATTTTACAAGACTCTTTATCCCTTGACTCATATTAAACATTTTTATCTTTTAAAGATAATATTAAGTATTGAAATAAGTTCTATTCCTAGAAATCCTTTCTTTCTTTCTCCTGCAAAAATGTATTGAGCAATGACTGTGGGTCAGACACTGCGAAAGGTACTGGAAATAACAAGATGAATGAAATGTCTTCCTACCTAGAGGAGCCAGTGTGCCAATGTGGTAGAAAAGTGAAAGTGAAAGAGTTGTGTCTGCCTCTTTACAACCATATAGATCATGAAATTCTCCAGGCCAGAATACTGGAGTGGATAGCCTTTCCCTTCTCCAGGAGATCTTCCCAATCCAGGGATTGAACCCAAGTCTCCTGCACTGCAGGTGGATTCTTTGCCAACTGAGCTATCAGGGAAGCCCAACATGGTAGATAGGCAGTCATATCATTACAGTACAATGGAGAAAGTATAGTTTAAAGTCTATCAGGCATAAAATGTAAAGAGAAAAAACTGAACTATGACAATATATAAGGAGAGTTTTGTTTTTTTTTTTTAAAAGAATGAGTTATAGTCTAAGGTTGGGGTATGGCATCAGAATAATATATCCTCCTTCATTCTCAATGATTGGTATTCTGCATCTTTGAAACAAACGCTTCTCAATGTAACTTACACTGACTATTCTTTTATTAAGTCAACATTAAAGGACTACCTCTTTGAGAAATAAACTTATGCTTAAAAGTGAATTTTTAAAACTTTACTCCCAAGGGAACAGATTAAGTTGCTGCAAATGTCTCTATTTCAAGTTGAATGCTATTTTCCCTAGAGTGAATCCATTAATCTTCTCAGTTTTATTGGAAATTAATAGCTCATTAGACATCCAAGTAACACATTTCCTATGGCACATTAATTTTTCATGAGTGAAAAAAAGTTTAATTTTGCTTCAAAAAAAAAAAAAAAAACATTTTAGAAAATTCCACACAGAAATTTTCTCTAGTAGTGGTACTTCATATCAGACAGAGTCAAATATAACAGCCACATTTTCTACATTCTGAATTCAAAATAATTGTATAAACACTATTTTTCTCTTAAAAGTGTTCAATGTTTTAAACTCTTTGCTTTAAACCGTTACCATAATGAAAACCAAGTACTGATACCGTTGTAGATGATTGCCAAAAGTAGGCCTTGTGGCAAGTACCAAGTCAGTTACAAAGCTTACAAGTACCAAATTGCCAAAAGTAGGCCTTGTGGCAAGTACCGAATCAGTAAATACATTACCTGAAAATGTATTTACTTAACTGATGTTTTCTATGACCAATTAGTTATTCTATAAGTATAAAGTATTTTGCAATATTCCATGATCAACACTATAAAACATTAGAAAAAAATTTGATAAAATGACATTTGAAAAACCTATTTGAAAAGATCATTCAGAGAGCTACAAAAGCCATTCATACATTTTCCCCTGATTATCAACTGTGCGTCAGTTATTGTGATAGGTGCTAATAAGAAAAAAAACCCAAAACTGATATATAAGGCAGATTCTGAGCCTTATGAATCTTTTAATCTCTGTCCAAAACAATGATTACTAACTATAATTGCAATTAAGACATGTTCAATGAAAGTACAATGCTATGAGCATTTCACTAGAACAGCCTAAAAGTTTCAGAGAAGCTCGTCCCTGTCCTAAAAATGACAAATACATTCAGACCTGGAGGATAAGATGGAGAGGTAAACCTAAAGTCCACACACAGATAACATCAGAAGACAAAGAAACATCTTAGATTAATTAACCCTACAAGCATCTAATAGTCTTAATTCTGAATATATCAACATAAGGTATGAAATATTAAAAAGCTGCATTTTCTATTACTTGCAGTTAAAGAATCCTTACCAATACAACACTGGAATGTTTGTTAATTTTCTTCTCTTAGTTCTCTGAATTTTCCCCATATCTTTTTTCTTTTAACTTCCTTTTATCAATGTTTTTAGAACTCTGTTACTCTTAACTGGAGATGGCTCTAAAGGGCCTCAAATGCCATCTATTTTATGTTGACTCGCCAATTTATACCTTCAGCCTGGCATATATTCCACGTTTTAAGGTCATATGTCCACTGCTACTTGATATCTTCACTGAACTTTTAAATAAGCACTTCAAACAGACCAGGTACAAAGCCAAACTTTTTGCCTTTCCCCAAGCACTACCAACCTCCCTCAAAAGCCTTATACCTCTCTTGGTCTGTAATTTATTCAGTTGCTCAAATACAAAGTCTAGGAGTCATTCTTTGATTCTTTTCTTTCTCTCATACTCCAGAGCCAACTCCTGTTGTCTCTATTACCACAGATAATACAATTTCAGTATTTCCATTCCATATTTCCTGCCAGGATTACGCTAATACCTTCCTAATCAACTGCTTCCATTTTACTGTTGTACAACCGATTCTCCATATAATAGGCAGCAATTTTTGTAAGGCATGGAGGTTATCACATCCCACCTTTGCTTGAAACCCTCCAGGAGTGCTGTATTTAGACTAGAATCCAAACTCCTGCCATGGCCTATAAAATCCTATAAAATCTGACCCCTCCCACCTTTCTGGCTTCATCTTCAACAGTTCTCCAACTTGGTTATGTTAGCTCCAAACATGCTGGTCTTCCTTTGGATCCCTGGACAAATGGCACCAGCTGTTCTCTGTGCCTTTAACTTTATATGCCTAAGTCGTTTTGTTTTTGTTATACAGTCTTAGTGAGTTCTCTGACGTCATGCACATGGAACCAGCCTTTCCTCCACCAACCAGACTGTTCTTCATAACACTTATCACAATGAAATAACCATTTACCTGCTTATTTTATATATTACCTGTCTTCCCTCACTACAGTGTAATCTCCATGATAGCAGATTTTCTCTGTCTTGCTAACCACAGAACCCTCAGAAGCTAGTGTCATTTCTATCATATTACAGTCTCAATGTCTCTTTACTGTATGAATAACTACCCTACTATATAACTGCATAGGAAACAAATAAATAGTAGTTTTGACTTTTTCAGTATTTATTAAATACAGAGTTTCACATACGCGGTATCTAATACTCACAAGTGCCAGGCAATGTAAGTATTATCATCCCCATTTCCCATTCAGAAAATTGAGAATTAAAGACATTAAAGAACTACCCTGGGTAACACACCTAAAAGTCTAAGAGGACCTGGATTTAAACTCAGCTCTGTCTGACTCCAAAGAATTCTCCTTCCAGTATTCCAGACAAGTAGAATTGCTCATGATCAGTAAATTTAAACCTCACTTATATTTCCAAAATACCAATAATTCATCTTTTGTCCAACAGATACTGATCGCATTAATTGCTCAGTCATACAAAAAGATCTTAAATCTGTCTTGCAGAAATGATTGAAAAGCAATCTTTAAATCCAAAACAGTTTAGCCATTGTGCACCCTCAAGATTATTTATAGAAATACTGATAAACATACCACTTGCCTTTTCATTTTTTCAAGCATTCTGACAATATTAGGATTTGTTGTGTTATATTTCCTAAATCTCATGAGGATACAGAAATGGTTGAGAACAAAAAGAGGTACTGGGAAAATGTTGCAAGGAACAGTTTCTGAGAAACATGAAATTCTGCCATTACCTTGGGATGGCTGCTCTTTTGTCTTCAAATAAGCCTGTGTAAAGAAGATTTATTATCAAGGTCCATGGCTTTCTCAATTCTTTGACAGATATCAACACAAAGGCTTACTTTCTCAGAAAGAAAAAATAGTCTCTATTTTTAAGAAAAAGGATCACAAGCCTTTACAGAGGTAGGTCCGTGAAGGACTCTTGGAAGTTTTTGGAAATGTTGAGAGTTCAAATTGAAGGGTCTCAAAAGAAAATATTGGTATAATATTAAATTGAATATAAAGCTGACAAAATGTAACATTTAAGGAAAATTAAATTATAAATTTAAATATAAAATAACTTTTAAACATAAAAGTTAATGATCTCATAGCCACATTATGTGGCAACCATATTGTTCAATCATATGCATTAAACATTTGGAAAGTGCTAATTTTCGTAATACAGGTGTTCAACAGTTACCCAGGAAACAAATCTCTAATTCACCATTAAAATATGAAAACATTTTTAAAAGACGATTTTACTTTTGTTAACTTTTAAAGATACTATTATGCATTTTATCATAGAAAATACATAAAGTGTGACCTTTTAATTTCAATTTTCTTTTAAAATTAAAAAATAAGCTGTATACTCTGAATTTCACCACAGTTTGAAATGTCTTGTTGATATATGATATATCTAATTTCAAAAGAATGATAAAGCAGAATATAACTGAGCAACAGCAGGCATTGGAAACTGTGATACCATTTTGCCTCCTCTGAATGTAGCCTAGCATGAATCATTGTTAGGACTCAGCACACAAGTAGTATACCCCATAATTAATTTGATTATGTATTTTATACATCACAAGCAGCTCAATAAATATGAAGTAATATGTTGTTTTCTGTAAAGTTATATGGAAAGCTTGATCACATTTTGTACATTCAGAAGAAAAAGTGGGCTTCTAATATACAAAATAAATCTACATCATTATTTAAACTAAGATTTGCTTAAAAAAAATTAACAATGTGTAGGCGCTAGTGGCAAAGAACCTGTCTGCCAATGCAGGAGATAAAACAGACGCTGGTTCAATCTCTGGGTCAGGAAGATCCCGTGGAGGAGGGCATGGTAGGCTACAGTCCATAGGGTCATAAATGAGTTGGATGTGACCAAAGTGACTTAGCATACACGCACAATAAAAGAATAAGAAGAAAGAAGGAACAGGGAAAACTAATGAAGAATGTCCTCTCTTTCTTTCTTCTATTCTTTCAATCAAAAATTATTAAGTGAATACCTACTACATGCTGTGCATATGTTCAGGGTAGAGAGGAGAACAAATAGCTGATCCTTTTTCAGAAAACTTATGCACTTGAATTGTAAAACTGAGTTCAACTTATGCCTCCTACCTTCTCTATTCCTTGTCAACAGACACCTCTATGTTTCTTCAGAAAGTCAAATTATTTTGTTTATAAAATATTGCAAACATAGCAATAATCATAGCTATAACTTTTAGCTATAACTATTGAAACCCCCTGGATATTTCTTCCCCAATACATTCCTCTTCCTTCCTTTTTACCAGACGTGACCAATATGCTGAACTAGATATCACTCATTGGTATGCTTTCATATCATATTTTAACATTTTATATGAGTGGCATCATATTAAACTTCTACAACTTCCAGGTTATTTTCAACACTTATATTTTACTTATTTATTTGTTATACTTTCTTAAAATAACATACATGTTTTCAGCTCAAAAACGAGCACTACAAACTAGAAACAATCCAACTAAGTTAAGGTGGTGACAAATATACCACTATTATTTAATCTTGTTTGCAGATACTGGTCATCACAATTAGAAGAGAATGCCATGAAGTATAAAACTGTAAGAGGAGATAAAACCACTTCTACTTGTTTATACCTGGAAATGTCAAGAGAATCAACTGAAACACATAAACAGAATTCAATGAGCACCTCTGTTTATGAGGAAGATCAATGGTAGGTAACAGAATAAAACAATTTAAATAGACAACTATTATGTTCTGTATCCATATTCTTCTAATCACCTCTCTAAATTTTAAGACTGATTAAAGAAAGAATACTGCTTGCTATGTGTATTTCTAAGAAGAGCAAATCAATATATTAAAATAAACAATTTACATTAAACACATAGGTCAGATGCTAAGTTAAATAGATTTCATAGGTTTTCCAGACCACTTTTCTCTATAAAGAGCCATAAAATTTTAGAGACAGAAGGGAAGGTATTCTAGAGGATGGATCGTTTGATCCATTCTATTTATTCTACTGATAGAGAAGCCATTCTTAGAGCACATAACTGACCTCCCCAGGATCCCACAGCTACTAAATAGTAGAGCTGGAATCAGAATTCAAGTCTTCTAAGCTGCTGTCTGGAACTGTTTGTCATGATGAGCCAGTATTGACCATAATTAATCAGTATGATTTTAAATTAAATGCTGGTAAAAATATAGCATGCCTAAAAGCAAGAGAAAAAATGTTGGTGAGGTTGTGTGTACCTAGGTATTCTAAGAATCAAGGTGATCTTACATTGTAAAATAATTGTGTGTTCTTATCCAAAGCATCTACAGGAGCACAGTGGACAATGTATATACCTCTGGCCTCAGACAAAACTATCCCAGTCCTGCTTTGACACCTACTATTGGTGTGACCTTGGGAAAAGCACATGACCTCTCAGTCTCAGCTTCCTCATATGTAAAATATAAAAAAAAACTAAAAACTAACCTGAAAAAACACACTTTGGGGATTAGAAATATGATTATGCATGCAAATTATACTAATAAAATGTTTACATTTACTAATAAAATGTGTTAACATAGTAGGTGCTCAAAACAAAGCCAGCAATTATTATTAAAGAAGTTAAAATACATTTCCAAAAACCAGGCTTGAAAGTTGAGAAAGTTGGTTGGAGAAAGTGCTTTTCCTTTTTACCAGAATAAAAATGAACAGTTTTGCTTCCTTTCTAACTAGAATTTTAGTATTTCAATGCTGATAGTAACTGCAATGTTAAGAATTACTCAAACCTGTAATATACAAGTGTTTTCTACTTGTTTATTAACCTGCAAATATGTAAATGTCTATTCACTATCTGCTAGGTTCCTTTCCAGAAGGTGGAGAAACAAGTGGTAAATAACAGTATGTCTTTGTCCTCATAGGTCTTATATTTCAACAGGAAACAGAATAAACTGTTAGCAGATAATTTCACATTTTGATGTAGTAGAAAAAAACAAAGGAAAAGAATACAATGTGTGTGAGCACAGGTTTCCTTAGATAATGCAGTCAGGGAATGTTACTATAGAGGTAATATTCAGGCTGAGATGCCAGTCAGGTACTAGCCTGTGAAAAGAGAATGTACAGGCATAGGGAACAAGGGTGAGGGCCTAACAGTACAGAAGAGCTCAGCATGTAGGACACCAGTATATGTGGCAGGAGATGCAATGTTAGGCTGATTCCATTTACAGTGAGAAGCCACTGAAGGATTTAATACTAGTAACATAATTTGATTTTGAGCATTAAGGTTATTTTGGTTGCTATATAGAGCAAGAAGGATAGGGTTATAGCGAAGAATGCAAATAGAAAAATAAGGCAGAAGACAACTGCAACAGTACAAATCAGAAATGATGGTGGCCTGGAGCACTGTAGCAGTGGTGGGAATGACTCAGACATGGTTCTGAGTCAGGACAGGCTATGAGGCAGAAATTGAGGAATAAACAAAAGACAATAATTAGAACTGATTCCTGTTTGTGGCACACAAAAATGGTAGAGGTGAGTTGGGAAAGAGTAAGAGACAAGTAAGCTATTATGGGAGTGAAGAATGATCTGGAAACAAAAACTGTATTTCAGCAACATTAAACTTGAGACAATCTTTAGCTGTCCAATGGGAATGTCAGGCAAACATCAGGATACATGAATTTAGATCGTGAGGGAAGAGTTCAGGGCTAGTATTAGATATCTGGAAGTCTCCAACTTACAGAGACTATATGCACTCATCAAGAGAATGGCATACAGAGAGAAAAGGGTCCTATGGACTAAGCCATGGAAATAAAACTGGGCACAGGTAGAGTACTCAGCTAAGAAGATTGAGAAGGAGTTGCCATTTATGTAGCATGAAGATTAGGGGACTTTGCGGGTCATCAGTTCAGTTCAGTTGCTCAGTCGTGTCCAACTGTTGTGACCCCATGGACTGCAGCATGCCAGGCTTCCCTGTCCATCACCAACTCCCTGAGCTTGTTTAAATTCATGTCCATTGAGTTTGTGATACCATCCAACCATCTCATCCTTTGCCATCCCCTTTTCCTCCTGCCTTCAATCTTTCCAGCATCACAGTCTTTTCAAATGAGTCAGTTCTTCACATCAGGTGGCCAAAGTATTGGAGTTTCAGCTTCAGCATCAGTCCTTCCAATGAATATTCAGGACTGATTTCCTTTAGGATGGACTGGTTGAATCTCCCTGCAGTCCAAGGGACTCTCAAGAGTCTTCTCCAACACCATAGTTTAAAAGCATCAATTTTTCAGTTCTCAGCTTTCTTATATGTATATATATATATAGTCCAACTCTCACATCCATACATGACTATTGGAAAAACCATAGCCTTGACTAGACGGACCTTTGTTGGAAAAGTAATGTCTCTGCTTTTTAAAATGCTGTCTAGGTTAGTCATAACTTTTCTTCCAAGGAGCAAGCGTCTTTAATTTCACGGGTGCAGTCACCAACCGCAGTGATTTTGGAGCCCCCCAAAATAAAGTCTGTCACTGTTTCTATTGTTTCCCCATCTATTTGCCACGAAATGATGAGACCAGATGCCATGATCTTAGTTTTCTGAATGTTGAGTTTTAAGCCAACTTTTACACTCTCCTCTTCATTTTCATCATTTCTTCTTCACTTTCTGCCATAAGGGTGGTGTCATCTGCATATCTGAGGTTATTGGTCTGGAAATCTTGATTGGGAAGTGTTAAAACATTTCAAAGGAAATGAAGAGATTCTTTTTGAAAGAGTTAAGATATTTTCTATTTCATACTCCTCTGGTATTAGTTTCAAAGTCTTATATCACACAAAAATTATTTGCTTTCAAAATACAATTCTGTAACATATAAATATTCTATTATAGGAATTCTCATATTTAAAAAAATTTATTTTGTGTTGGAGTGTAGCTGATTAACAATATTGTGATAGTTTCAGGTAGACAGCCAAGAAACTCAGCCATACATATACATGTATCCATCCACTCTCCCCCAAACTTCCCTCCCATCCAGGCTGCCACATAACACTGAGCAGAGTTCCCAGTGCTAAACAGTAGGACCTTGTTGGTTATCTATTTTAAATATTGCAGTGTATACAAGTTGATCCCAAACTTCCTAACTATCCCTTCTTCCCATCTTTTCCCCTGGCAACCATAAATTTGTTCTCAAAGTCTGTGAGTTTATTTCTGTTTTGTAAATAAGTTCATTTGTAACAATTCTTCTAAGAGGAATACTCATTTTGACTGTAAAGCCCTAGAAACTATGTCATAAACATACTGTCTTAAGCCTAGATTTTCCAGTGAAATATGCTAAAATAATACTAGAAAGTAGGAGACCCAGGTTTGATCCTGGATCAGGAAGATCGCCTGGAGAAGGGGATGGCTACCCACTCCAGTATTCCTGCCTGGAGAATTCCATGGACAGAGGAACCTGGTGAGTTACAGTCCACGTGGTTGCAAAGAGTCAGACACGACTGACGTGACTAACACACTGAGTTCTTTCAAAACTTCTTCCAAAGTTTTCATTTCATTTGTCTATATTCTCTGATAAACTACAAGTATCAAGAGGACAGGGGTTATACCCTTTCAAGGATGCTCCTAGTAACTATTACTGGGCCCTACACTTTACAACAGGTTCAGTAAATATTTGTAAAATGAAGGAAAGAAAAACTCTAGAAAGAAATACACCAATATGCCAACAATGATAATCCCTGGGAAATATGGCATGACTTTTGTTTTCTTTATCCATTTCTCTGAATTTTTCAAATTATCTATAATGAACATATATTACCTGCATAATGGGAACAAAATAATTAATATACTTAAAACACAGCTCCTAAAGTAACCGGTCACTTAATTCCTTACACAACAGGTATGTAACAATATGAAAAATGTAGTAGTCAAAATAAATTGATGTTACATACTTATAGAATGCATTTATGCTAAATGAAATTTATATATTTAATTTATAAATTACTGTAGCACATCATCTTCAAAACATTATCTAAGGACATATTTTAGTATATAGGCCATAGTTCAATAAAACTGTGTTTTTCATTAGGAAAAGGCAATATCAAGTCAAAGTCAAGAAATTGCTGAACTCACAAAAGATGTCAAATATTTCTAACATAACACTTTTTAATTTCTAATTTTTAGAATGTAGATCAAGAGTTATATAGCTTGTTCCTCTCCTAGAAAAATATTTAATTACAAAAATATGTAAAGAGTACTAAATTACAGGGCTACATCATGTGCATGAGCAGAAAAGAAAATTATAGATTTTTTAAGCTGATAACTTTTTTGATAGTCAACTAGCCATTAAGCTATTAATACTGTGTTATCACTGTATATTTATGTAGGATAATAATTTGGCTTTGAGATGTCCAAATAGAAAAATATGAACTATTAACATAAGAACTATTTTTTTCACTTTTATTTTATTTCACTTTTTTGTTGTTGCTGTTTTAGAATTTTAGGAGTTTTTTGATAATCTTGTATAGTGAGCATGTGACTAAAACAAAATCTTACTATTATTTTTTCCCCTATCATAACAGGATCTTCTTTAAGGTTTGTGATGATAAGTTGAGCTTCTGATACTATTTTTAATAAAATATTGCTTCCTTACTTTAATATATAGAAGCTACATTTTCAAGAAGGAAAATGCTGATGTTATCTTGGTTATAAGCTTGCTGCTGAAATGATTGAGATGGTTTTCTCTCCCATACAATATCAGTTTAAGGCCTTTCTTTTCAAGAATGAATTATAGCTGATACTTCAAACCTATTTTATCTGTATCTCTTAGCTGAGAAAAATGAGAAAACATAAATATTTATTCTATATAAATGGAACAGACAGAAGATGTAGATAAAAATGATTCATTATGGAGCAGTGAATAATTGCTATTTGTATCATTATTTGAACAGAAAGGGGCATTAAGTATTTGTACCAGCTTTAAATCTGAGGATACCTAAAGTTACTGAGAAAATAAAAAATCTACAGTTTTGTGTGTTTGGGATAGTGTGTTTGTGGTTCATGATTTTGTATTGATAATAAATTTAACACTGTTCTCTGTAGCATACTTTGGAGAAAATTCAATAAAACCTTGCCTTACTTGAGCATCTGTGTATGCAAGACAATCCCTACCCACATCAAAATAAAAAAAGTTTAAGAAACCCTAATGTAAAAGTAAACAGTGAAGCTATAAGTAAATTATTCATTTACTTTGCCATTTCTGATATCTCAATATTCAAAAGATAACCACCAAAAATTGTACAGACAAGTAATTCTCATCGTCTGATAATTTGAAGAAAATATGTTGAGTATTTTTTTCTTTCATGAAACAGTAGTTTTAACTTTGAGGAGACTACATTGAAAGGAGAAGGAAGTATCAGACAGAAACAGCAATATCATTGATAAATATAAGTATAAAAACTTATGTTTATGTTTGGGTGCTATGCTGTGTTCGAGTCTGCGAATTCGGACTAACCCATCAGGCTCCTCTGTCCACGGGATTCTCCAGGCAAGAATACTGAAGTGGGTTGCTATTCCTCCCCCAGGGGACCGTGGCGACCCAGCAACTGAAACCAAGTCTTTTGCATCTCCTGCACTGGCAGGCGGGTTTTTTTTACCACCAGTGCCACCTGGGAGAACTAGAAATAATTTCAAACTAACCTTTAAAAAAAAGTAACAAAAAATAACTACAATCAGAGATTCACTTACTACACCGATACAAAATGAAGCTGATAATTTTGAAGAATAAAATCTGTACCTAGATTAAACTTACTGGGAGAACCATGTATCAGATTACACTCTTGATAAAATTCAGACTATTATATAACACAATGCATGGGAAATTTTTACATAACTTACTTTATTTTATTTTATTTTTTTTAACTTACTTTATTTTAAAATGGTAAGAAAATACTTTTATTTTATGTACATACTCCAAACAATAAGCCCAATTAGATAATCATGGAAATTATATAATACTTGGGAATTACATAAGCACCGTAAGACATTTACCATGAATGTACGTAAACAAACATTGGACACTGGCACTATATATGAGAAAACCGAAGGATCTGAAGACAGAAGGTCAAAGTCCTTACAGATACTTATCATAAGTCTTCCACAATTCATTCACAAACCTTTTGGAACTCCAGATTTCTTAACTAGTGACAGCCTTAAGGGAAAAGAGATCTAAGAGAATTCACCAGTTGACCTATAACTTTATAAGTCACTTCTAGATTTAAATTCTAAGATTCCATTATTTTACATGAATGAGAAGCAAACTATTATGAATAACACTCAAGGGAAAACTGGTGTTTTCCTCAAGTAACCTTGGGAAATCAATTCTCTCCCTGGGTAAATAATTTATATTTCTAACAAACTAAATTTTAAAGGCAGTTTTTACTTATTTAGGTAAGTCTGAACACATTTCAGTATTTACTGACCTCTTTTATTAGCAATAATTCTGTATCAAATGAAATTCAACACTAAGAGCCTGAGTTAAAAATTGAGACACTAAAAAATATAGTATTCATAAAAATCTCTGTTGAAAAACTGTGAAATACTATTTCCATATATGATTCCATATAAATCTAGAAACCATAGGCTGCAAACCTAGAACCAAATTAATACAATTCTATTTTTCTCAGTCCTTTTTGACAACTACCATATAAGACCTATTCAAAGTTGTTTGATATCTCTTATCCTCTGGGTTACCCACTCCAGTGTTCTTGCCTGGAGAATCCCAGGGATGGGGGAGCCTGGTGGGCTGCCATCTATGGGGTCGCACAGAGTTGGACACGACTGATGTGACTTAGCAGCAGCATCCTCTCTGGGTTATGAAAAGTCAAACATGTATGCAACAGAATAATTTTGTTTTGCTCACAAAACTGTAAAAAAATGACATTAACAATGGTATTAATAGCTATAATAATAATCATGAAGGTATGTGTTACCATTTATATTTAATGGGCCAGTAATTAGGTTAGGCAGGCTTTACTGGTGGCTCAGTGGTAAAAAAAAATCCACCTGCCAATGCAGGAGATGTGGGTTTGATCCCTGGGTCAGTAAGATCCCCTCGAGAGGAAATGGAAACCCACTCCAGTATTCTTGCCTGGGAAATTCCACAGACAGAGGAGCCTGGCAGGGGGCTGAAAAGAGTCAGACACAACTTGGCAACTAAACAACAACAACAATTATGCTAGGCATTCTACACACCTATATTAATACTATTCTCTGATCTTCAGAACTTGCCTACACAGTATTACCTTTACTGAAGAGGAAATACAAACTCAGAAGGCTTAAGGAATTTGCCCCGGAGTACCAAAGCTACTAAATGGAGAAGTAGGTATTCAAATCCAGGTCTGACTATAAACTGATGCTTCAGAGGCATATTTTACTCAATTTCAATTTTACAGAAATTGACATATAAAAAAAGAGGCTGACTCCCAGATAATAAACATAAGAGAAAACAGTTATTGGCTTCTTGACATTTATATGTCTAGACTGACTGTATACCAGAGATGTTTCCCAGGAATTAGACATTTCTCAGGGTCAGTAAGTAGTTGGAACAACTTCAGATAATGACAAAATTAGTAACCAATTGCTATTCTACTAGCACAAAGTCCTTCATTTTATCATAAAGTAGAGAAATATCAATCCTATTGTATGAACCTCTTTCAAATCCTATCATTTAAACCTCTTTGCTTAGACTTCCAGTTTCCTTAAAAACTTCTACATAGAATATTCTTGTAGTTTGTCCATTGCATGGTAAAGAAAAAAAGGAAATGTATTAATATATATAGCTCTTCATTGCTGAACAATAAAAGATCACAATACAAAAGTTTGAAAAATATCTACACAAAATTATGAATGTTAGCCAATGTTACTTCCTTTTAGGTTAAATATATTTTCTTTTGAATTTGTATTTATATACATATAGACACCTAGCAAAAATATAGGCTGATAAGAGAAGTCAGGATCTACTCTAACAGCAAGCATGCACTAGTCTAGATGACATGTGACTTTAGTGAGTTATTTTAAAGGTGAAATTTAATAGAAAAAAATAAAATAGGGTATATCACACATAGTAAGGATAAGAAAATAAGTTTTTTTTTAGTGTAGAGTGTGTATGCATACATACAGGGTGCATGAGTGACACAGTCTTATAAAGGGCTATGCAGGCAGTGTGTGTAGGGCTATGTGTAGAGCTGTGTATGGGAACATCTGTAGGAATGTATGTGGGGGTATGAGAAGGTGATGTATATTTAGAATCAAGTATCTCTTACAATTATACAGTGGAAGTGAGAAATAGATTTAAGGGACTAGATCTGGTAAAGTGTCTGATGAACTATGGATGGAGGTTCATGATATTGTACAGGACACTGGGATCAAGACGATCCCCATGGAAAAGAAATGCAAAAAGGCAAAATGGCTGTCTGAGGAGGCCTTACAAATAGCTGTGAAAAGAAGAGAAGCAAAGGAGAAAAGGAAAGAGATCCAAAGATTACCAAGGAGAGATAAGAAAGCCTTCCTCAGCTATCAGTGCAAAGAAATAGAGGAAAACAATAGAATGCGAAAGACTAGAGATCTCTTCAAGGAAATTAGAGATATCGAGGGAATATTTCATGCAAAGATGGGCTCGATAAAGGACAGAAATGGCATGGACTTGACAGCAGCAGAAGATATTAAGAAGAGGAGGCAAGAATACACATAAGAACTGCACAAAAAAGATCTTCACGACCAAGATAATCACAATGGTGTAATCACTCACCTAGAGCCAGACATCCTGGAATGTGAAGTCAAGTGGACCTTAGAAAGCATCACTATGAACAAAGCTAGTGGAGGTGATAGAATCCCAGTTGAGCTATTTCAAATCCTGAAAGATGATGCTGTGAAAGTGCTGCACTCAATATGCCAGCAAATTTGGAAAACTCAGCAGTGGCCACAGGACTGGAAAACATCAGTTTTCATTCCAATCCCAAAGAAAAGCAATGCCAAAGAATGCTCAAACTGCCGCACAATTGCACTCAACTCACACGCTAGTAAAGTAATGCTCAAAATTCTCCAAGGCAGACTTCAGCAATATGTGAACCGTGAACTTCCAGATGTTCAAGCTGGTTTTAGAAAAGGCAGAGGAAGCAGAGATCAAATTGCCAACATCCGCTGGATCATGGAAAAAGCAAGAGAGTTCCAGAAAAACATCTACTTCTGCTTTATTGACTATGCCAAAGCCTTTGACTGTGTAGATCACAACAAACTGTGGAAAATTCTGAAAGCGATGGGAATACCACACCACCTGACCTGCCTCTTGAGAAATCTATATGCAGGTCAGGAAGCAACAGTTAGAACTGGACATGGAACAACAGACTGGTTCCAAATAGGAAAAGGAGTACATCAAGGCTGTATATTGTCACCCTGCTTATTTAACTTATATGCAGAGTATATAATGAGAAACGCTGGGCTGGAGGAAGCACAAGCTGGAATCAAGATTGCTGGGAGAAATATCAATAACCTCAGATATGCAGATGACACCACCCTTATGGTAGAAAGTGAAGAGGAACTAAAATGCCTCTTCATGAAAGTGAAAGAGGAGAGTGAAAAAGTAGGCTTAAAACTCAACATTCAGAAAACTAAAGATCATGGCATCTGGTCCCATCACTTCATGGGAAATAGATGGGGAAACAGTGGAAACAGTGGCTGACTTTATTTTTCTGGGCTCCAAAATCACTGCAGATGGTGACCACAGCCATGAAATTAAAAGACGCTTACTCCTTGGAAGGAAAGTTATGACCAACCTAGATAGCATATTCAAAAGCAGGGACATTACTTTGCCAACAAAGGTCCATCTAGTCAAGGCTATGGTTTTCCCAGTGGTCATGTATGGATGTGAGAGTTGGACTGTGAAGAAAGCGCCAAAGAATTGATGCTTTTGAACTGTGGGGGCTGAGAAGACTCTTGAGAGTCCCTTGGACTGCAAGGAGATCGAACCAGTCCATCCTAAAGGAGATCAGTCCTGTGTGTTCATTGGAATGACTGATGCTGAAGCTGAAACTCCAATACTTTGGCCACCTCATGCGAAGAGTTGACTCATTGGAAAAGACGCTGATGCTGGGAGGGATTGGGGGCAGGAGGAGAAGGGGACGACAGAGGATGAGATGGCTGGATGGCATCACCAACTCAATGGACATGAGTCTGGGTGAACTCTGGGAATTGGTGATGGACAGGGAGGCCTGGCGTGCTGTGATTCATGGGGTCACAAAGAGTCGGACACGACTGAGTGACTGAACTGAACTGAAAAGATTTAAACATTAAAAAGGAAAATGTAATTCATTTTTTACTTGTGAATGCTGACACGAAATTTCTGAAAACATGGCTTCGTTCGTAGTACAGAATACTTTCAAAACTATCGTAGTTGTAATATCTGTGGGTGGAAAGTGAATAAATATGCTAGAATACAGGGACAAAAACAGCCCATAAAGGCAAAGGCCTAATCCTTATTTATTTAATCAAATAAAAATGAAGAGCTCTAACTCTTTTCAGTTTGTCCTTTTAAAAGATGATCTGTAATTAAAATGTGGACAGACGGAACTATTTAGCAGCAGCAGTGCCACGTGGCATACAGTAGATCTGACACTGGAAGCTACAATAGCTGCTACCTGTACTTGGTCTCACACTGACCTTAACATGGGATGAACAATGAAGGACTTTAAGAAATGCAGACAGAACTGATTGTACAAAAAAAAGAACAAGAAGCTAGGTTTGAAAAAAGATGATGGGAAATTTAAACTGTTGTCAACAATGTTACTTACGTAAAGCAAAAGATTACCAATGGTTTTTTCCCACCATCCTCCCCTGCGCCACGCTACCTGTGTTTTTTTAATACCGGCTGACTTTAAAAAGACAGCTCTGAATGTATTGTAAGTTAATTCTTTATCAGTTTTCATATATCATCCTTTACCTTGGTCGGCCAGCTGAAAATTATGCAAGCTATAAATTAGCTTTAAACAAGCTCTGAATCAGGCTAGAACTGGTTTTCAAATTAAAGAGCCTTCAGTATATTACAATGTGCTGTCATTTTATTACCTCAATCAATTCTGTGTGGCCTGAGGTGGAAGGAAATGAATGCTGCTTTCATTTGCAATGGGTTTATCTCTTACAGCAGGCTCTGGAAACAAAACTGCAGCAATGAATTGAAAACTAAAGTTACATTTAACATTACCAATGCAGGAAATTGTTGCTCCTTAACAAAGCTGGAGATTCAAAGGGGGAAAAAAAAAGATGTGTCTATACTGTGAAAAATATACAAAATTTAACATCTGATTAAAATTAAATTTTATAGAATACTAAAGAAATACAGTTAAAGCTTGCATTCTATTAGAATAACTTTAAATGGTCCTCAGATTAAGAGAAAGGAAAAAACCTACAATGGATGTGTTATTCTCAGTGTTTCAGAAGTACTGGACATAAATGTATATATTTCATCTTTATCTTAGTGAAAAACCATTTCATTTCTTTTTCCTGTGCAACTAAATAGACAAGTGAATTAGGTATTAGATTAGGCTCACTGTCATTGTTACCTGATTCTAAACCACCACCAAAAGAGCTTAAAAAAAAAAAAAAAAAAACTCAACGAGTAGGTATTATTTTTTGCTGTCTCCATTTTAAAGTGAGGAAATGAGGTACAGAGACATTAAGTCACACGCCCAAGTTGACACAGTTATCTGGACAATTTGATTTCAAGTCTATTCTTAAGGGAGACTTTGACTAAGAGTACAGGGACATCCAGTACATGTAAGAGACTAATTTTTCAGAAACTGTTTGTTTCAGAAGAAATAATGAAGAATTACCAGCATGGGAAGGAATAAAATCAAGTTCAAAGGCTTACAAGAGTATGTCAAGTGAAGACAGGGGTAGATTCCTGTGACAATACACAAACCAGCACGCTCACGTGCAAGTACTCACGTAACACGAGAATGTGTGCAGTCCCTGACGAAGTTTACTCTGAGGACTATGTGTTGCTCTATCTAATCAATCACTGTGGACCCTTCCATAGTTTGAGTTTACTCATGATTCTGCAAAATGAGTTTAGACATCTATTTTTAGCACTAAACTTGTTTTTACTCACTAAGCAGATTTAATGACAATATAAAATTATTTCTGAAGTGCTCAGTGATAGATTAATAAATGACTGGAGAAAAAGTACTAACTGGCACTAACCTGGTCATAGCTCGGCCATTAACTAGCTGAATAACCCTGAGATTCACATGAGATTACTTTTCTGAGTCTCACTTCCCTTAACTGTAAAACAAAGCACTTTAACCAGATCAACATTTTTCAAATTATTTAATAATATAAGTGCTAGTAAAATCAATTTAGTGGAAACTGATCAGCATTTTTAATGTAAAAAGAAAAGAACAAAAATTATCAGCAAGCTTTTTGTAAAATCTCTAGGTTATATGTAACAAACTATATACAATAAATCTCTGAAAAAAAAGCTGGTAAATCACTGGTCTAAATGATATCTCCTCTTCTGATCCTTAACATCCCCTAAAGGACACCAAACAGAACTTCAGTGGTTACAAATTCATAAGATATTTATAACCTTTTATGCTATGGATCCATCTAAACTCCCAACCACTTGCTCTGTATTAAAAATATATCAGCTGAAAAGACTACATTTTCTCCATTAAGCTGCTTTTACTGCTTTGCCAAAGACTGGTTGATTATATATGTGGTGGTGGTGGTTTAGTCACTTAGTTGTGTCCAACTCTTGCACTCCCATGGACTATAGCCTGCCAGGCTCCTCTGTCCATGGGATTTCCCAGGCACGAATACTGGAATGGGTTGCTATTTAGATCTTCATGGAATGAAATCCTGCCACTTGTGAAAATACGGACATATCTTGAAGGTATTATGCTAAGTGAAACAAATCATAGTGAGAAAAACAAATACTCGTATCATTTCATTCATATATGTAATCTGAAAAAAATGAACAAACTAAATTCAGAGACCCTGAGATTTGTATCAAATCTGATAAAGGACAAGAATCTAGAATATACAAAGAACTCTAAAACTCAGCAATAAAAACAAAACCAAATTAAGATTCAGGCAAAAGATCTGAAGAGACAGCTCACCAAAAAAGATATATAGCTAGAAAATAAGCACATGAAAGACGCTCAACATCTATGTCACAAGGGAACTGCAAATAAAAACAATAATGAGATATCACTACATATTTATTAGAATTGCTAAAAGCTGAAACACTGACAATACTAAATGCTAACAAACATGTGGATCAATAAGAATTCTTATTTATTATTGGTGGGAATGCAGGATGGTACAGTTACTTTGTAAGACAGTTTGGCAAAGCTTCTTACAAAACTAAATGTATTTCCAATAACCATGCTCCTTGGTTCTTCCCAAATGAGTTTATGTCCACATAGAAACCCATACATGTATGTCTATAGCAGCTTTACTCATAAATTACAACACTTGGAAGCAACCAAGACTGCTGTATATACAACAAACTAATTGTACTCATACACTTTCTCACCTTCAATAGGTGAGTGCATAAATCAACTGTGGTACATCCAAACATATTATATGATTCTGACTATACCACATTCTATGACAGGCAAAACTATGGAAATAGTAAAAAGATGTGTGGCTGCCCGAGATTTGGAAAAGGGAGGGAGGAGTAAATAGGTGGAGCATAATGGATTTTTCAGGTAATAAAACTATCCTGCATGATACTGGGATGATGGATATAATTCATTATATTTATGTCAAAATGTACAGAATGTATAAAATCAAGAGTGAACACTAATGTAAACTATGGACTTGGGGTAGTACTGATGTATCAATGTAGGTTCATCGATGGTAACAAATGTACCACTAGATGCACGATGTCACAGGCGGGGGAGGATGGTTGTACATCTGTGGAAACAGGGAGTATACAGAAACTCTGTACTCCACTCAATTTTGCTGTGAATCTAAAATGTAAAGGGTAAAAAAAGAAGAAAGAAAGAAAGAAGCTATCAAGTCATGAAAAAACATGGAGAAAACTTAAATATATATTACTAAGTGAAAGAAGCCAATGTGAAAAGCTATGTGCTATGTAATTCCAACTATGTGACATTCTGGAAAAGGCAAAAGTATGGTGACAGTATGAAGATCTGTGGTTACCAGGATTTTAGGGGGAGGGCAGGAAGGGCAGACAGGTGGAACACAGGGGATTTGCAGGAAGCGGAACTATCCTCTATGATACTGTAATGGTAGATATACCCTATCATACATTTTCCAAAACCCATAGAATATACAACATAAAGAATGAATCCTAATGTAAACTATGGACTTTAGTTAGTAACAATGTATCAGTATTGGCTCTTCAGTTGTAACAAATGTACCACCACCCTAATACCAAATGTTAATAACAGGGGAAACTATTACTACAGTTTT
The DNA here is from genome assembly GCF_029407905.1 of Bubalus kerabau. Classification (NCBI taxonomy): domain Eukaryota; kingdom Metazoa; phylum Chordata; class Mammalia; order Artiodactyla; family Bovidae; genus Bubalus; species Bubalus kerabau. The sequence continues at coordinate 22,076,455 of NC_073631.1, read as the reverse complement.
ACATATTACAGGTGTAGGGGCAGGAATGAGGGGCATATAGGGAACTCTGTACTTTTCACTCCATTTTTCTGTAAACCGAAAACAGCTCCAAAAAAGTCTACTTAAAAAAAAAGCAAAAAGAAAAAAAAATAAACATATTAGCATTTATTAGTAGTACAATTGCTGCTTCTCAAATTATTACGCAGTTTCCCTGTACAAACTGTATATATACTCTTTCTTTCCCTGGATTCTCCCTATGCTGCTTCAAATACCAGAAAGGCCTTTGAAGTATGTTAGCACATGGTAGCATCTGGCCTCTTAACATTAGGTTTAACTTGAGGAATTTGTGTACCATAAGATGGAGTTCAAGGTGTCAATTTCCAGACAAGATTTTAAAGGTCATTCTATAATCTGCTCTATTTCCTTCTACAGTGCCGTGAAGCACATATGTTGAAATAAACTGCCATCAGCTTGGGTCCTCAAGTGACTATGATAAACAGAGTTGCTCTGTCAAACTCTATTGACATGTTACTTCCATGAGAAATCAACTTGTGTTAGGTCAATAAAAATTTTGTATTTTTTTGGTGTGTGCTGCATAACCTTGTCTATCCTGATTTACATTCCTATCTTGGTTTGGTTTAGTCGCTAAGTCGTGTCTGACTCTTGCGGACCCCAAGGACTATAACCTGCCAGGCTCCTTTGTCCATGGGATTCTCCAGGCAAGAATACTGGAGTGGGTTGCCACTTCCTTCTCTAGGGGATCTTCCCAACCCAGGAATCAAACCCAGGTCTCCTGCATTGCAGGCAGATTCTTTACTGACTGAGCTACAACGGAAGCCCATATCCAACCTAAATTTTGTAATTCCATTCATATGACACATTATTCATAATCTTTTTTATTGTGAATCTTAAAAAATTTGTTTTTGAAAGCAATGTTTCTAGTCTTCTAATTCCCAGTAGTTTATCTGTAACTTCTAAAGACATTTAACACTTTAAATCTTATAATTATATTTATACATGTGTTATCTATCCTACCAGAACATAACTTTTTAAGGGCCACATTTATGTCTGATTATTTTAGTATGTCTCAAGTACCTGGGAGAGCATGTGGCATACCTTCTGAATATTATACAGATTTTTATTCAACAAAATGAGGTTCTTATTGCACACTTATTGGTAGGTCCATCAAGACAAAGAGCATATCTATATAAATAAAAGAGTTACTGTTTCTTATCAAATGTTACACTTCTTATCAAATATTTATACAAAATATTGAAATGGACGTTTTCTTTCAGATTGTCTTTAAAATCTCAGAGAACTCTGGTGTTCTTCATTCTGGAGGAGACAGTTTCTTTTTAACTAAAAACTGTTATCCCTGTTTCAAGTCAATTTACCATTATCAATAGGCACTTTAAAGTGTTAACAGAAATGTTGACTGACCTAGACAGAAACAATTCTAAGAAAGGACAGTATTTTAAACGTGCTGAAGAGACATTCTCTTATGTCTCTTATTCTAGGTCTTTTCTGCATATTTGGGTCATCATTGGAAGAAATTTATGGTTCAGACATCCATTTATTGCTCAAAAAAATAGCCTTGGGCATCTAAGGCAAAACCTAGAATCTGTACCACTTCTGTTGCCATTCAGTAAAATGAAAGTTTAAAAAATAATTTCAATGACAACAAATAGGAAACAAGCTAGCAGTGAAGCACTACCAGGAGTGCTTTTAAATCTATCTTTGGAAAAATCATGTGTAACATTCAGGTTCCGGTCTTGAAAAAATTATGAAAAAAATAGTCTCTAAGACTTTGCAATGTAGCTGGTAAGGAGAGCCAAGACATAAAAAGATGAATAACAATACAAAGAAACATCTACCAAATGTCAAATGAACAGTCTAGCAAAATGCGAACGAATTTTAGTTTAGTCCTAAAGACTACTTGGAAAATTAGTATTTAGCTGAATATTCACTAAACAAACAAACAAACATGACACTCTGATGATCTCTGTAAAAGGGAGAGGGAAGGGAGTGGGGAGAGAGACAGTGAGACAGGAAAAGGTATATCTGGAATATTAGCATGAGGCCAGATCATAGACAGCCTTGAAAGTCCAGGATAAAACTCTGATGTCTGTCAGTATTCACTGTCCACTATAGAGTAGTGGACAATGAAGAGCTTCTTTGAGTTTTGCAACCTGGAAGGACAGGTGACAAGTGATCTTTCAAAAGACTGACTGGAAAAACCTTGTAAGGGGACTTGATGAAAACAGAAACTTAGATTTTGAAGACAGAGATTTTTGGAATAAAGAACAAAAGTAAGTGACATTTGTTTTTTTCTTCTGAAAAGAAAAGAAATAAGAGATTGAGGTATTTTGAAAGTAACAAAAGACTTTCTAAGGTTGGGATGTGATAAGATAAGGTTATGGCCCCTTTTTTCCTCAGTAAAGTAAGAGACAGAGTTATCTATAAAAAAATGAGGGTGCTGTAAATAAAACTGAGACTTGACAAATGTGGCAAATATCAGAAATAACTGCTAAAAGAAATCTGATAAGGAACTCATAAAAAACAGCAATGAGGCTTGGTTTAACCTAGGAACCATAAAATTTGTAGTGAATCTAAGTCTACAAATTCCTCCAGTTATTTTTAGGCAGAAGAGAGAAGAAAAAAAAAACAACACATTTAAGATGAAACAATATAGTGAATGAAGAGAAAGTTAATGAATTATAACAGAGGACTCTGTTTTTTAAAAGTATCCATTAAAATGCCAAATCATAGCTTCAAAAAAGAGAGGTAGATAAAATCAGAGAGAAGATGATGTTCTGGGGGTCTTGAGAAGAAGAAACTGGCAGAAAGTGAAGAAGTGGACAAATTAAGAAAAAAGAATGATGGTTTTGAGTCATGATGATTTGAGAATGATTTGACCTTCTCACACAAAAGGACTAAATAAAGGGTAGATAACATTTTATCTCTCGGTCTCTCATAAAAAGTCTAAAATTTCATGTTTTAAAAACATTCACTGATAATATACTTTAGAAAATATTGTCTTCGAAGACTCATACATACAAAGATTCATCAGAGGAGAAGCTTGAAGAATGAGAAAAAGTGAGATTGGAGAGTAAGGATTTCTTTAAAAGATATACTCTATAGGAAGTCAATATATGAGACAGTCTTTCTGAAAAGTATTCAGAGTGTTTGTTCTTAGGAGTCCCAAGGACACTGAGATTGGTAGGAGATGCTTTTGAAGCGTATTCAGAGAACCTGTCCCCTTGGAGTTTTGAGGGACACTCAGATGAGCATCTATCTAGTTGTAAAGGCAGAGCAGCAAAGACGCAGTGCTGCAGGGGGAATGACTGCTCTTCTTAGCTTACAGGACAAATGAGAAAGACCCACGAAAGAGAGCAAGACTCTGTTGTTTAGAAAGGGATCTAGCCAAACAGGGACAGCCTAGTGGGAGTGTGCCTATGACAATCAGGGAGGAGCCAAAAGACTAAAGACAAAGACTTCAGAAAATGAGTTCTATGTAACCCACTGAAGAACACCTCTCTCACTTCAAGGAAACAGCAGTAGGGAAGCCCTAAGCAGTGAGGAACCACTAAAACCTCACAAAAGGAAGCAGGCACAGGAGTCAAAGTCCAGGATGTGCCCTTTTCAAACTGTAGACTTCCCAGCTTAAAGCAGGAAGCTGGTGAGAGGAGAAACTCTGAACTGCTTGAGAGTCTGAAACCTTCACATTAAATTGGAGTGGATTTTCTATATTAAAAAAGAGAACTATTATTAATAATACCTCAGAAGACTGGAAAAGCCACAAGTCACCCAAAAGAAGAAAATTCATCAGAGCTTGTTTAAAGGTACTAGAATGAAAAAAAATAAGTTGCTTTCTATGGGGATCTTGTTGAACTCAGGGACAAAATTTACTTGGACTGGACTAAAAAGGAAAATCAGCCTTTTAAAAATAGTAGTCTGGATAGCCCTTCACACATTTAAGATAGAGAACAGATATGACCATTTCTGTTGTCTCCTTTTATATTCTTTATTTAATGTTGTTTAAAGGTGTCTGTTTCAGACTTGCAGGATTTCCATACCACAACCCCTCAAACTGCCATGGTGCGTTATTAAAAAAAAAAAGCAACAAACTCTATTTGGCCTTATTAGGGAGGTTCGCGCTGAGTTTTCCAAATTTGCTGGCATGTTGAGTGCAGCACTTTCACAGCAAAATCTTTCAGGTTTTGAAATAAATCAGCTGGAATTCTACCACTTCCACTAGTTTTGTTCATAGTGATGCTTTCTAAGGCCCACTTGATTTCGCATTCCAGGGTGTCTGGCTCTGGGTGAGTGATCACACCATTGTGGTTATCTGGGTCATGAATATCTTTTCTGTATAGTTCTTCTGTGTATTCTTGTGACCTCTTCTTAATATCTTCTGCTTCTGTTAGGTCCATACCATTTCTGTTCTTTATTGTGCCCATCTTTGCATGAAAAGTTCCCTTGGTATCTCTATTTTTCTTGAAGAGATCTCTAGTCTTTCCCATTCTATTGTTTTCCTCTATTTCCTTGCATTGATCACTGAAGAAGGCTTTCTTATCTCTCCTTGCTATTCTTTGGAACTCTGCATTCAAATGGGTCTATCTTTCCTTTCTCTCTTCTTTTCTCAGCTATTTTTAAGGCTTCCTCAGACAGCCACCTTGCCTTTTTGCATTTCTTTTTCTTGGGGATGGTCTTGATCACTGCCTCTTGTACAATGCCAGGAACCTCCATCCATAGTCTATCAGATCTAATCCCTTGAATCTATTTGTCACTTGAACTGTATAATCATAAGGGATTTGATTTATGTCATACCTGAATGGTCTAGTGGTTTTCCCTACTTTCTTCAATTTCAGTCTGAATTTGGCAATAAGGAGTTCATGATCTGAGCCACAGTCAGCTCCCAGTCTTCTTTTCGTTGACTATATAGAGCTTCTCTATCTTTGGCTGCAAAGAATATAATCAATCTGATTTTGGTGTTGACCATCTGGTGATGTCCATGTGTAGTCTTCTCTTGCATTGTTGGAAGAGGATGTTTTTTATGACCAGTGCGTTCTCTTGGCAAAACTCTGTTAGCCTTTGCCCTGCTTCATTAAGTACTCCAAGGCCCAATTTGCCTGTTACTCCAGTTATCTCTTGACTTTCTACTTTTGCATTCCAGTCCCCTATAATGAAAAGGACATCTTTTTTGGGTGTTTGTTCTAGAAGGTCTTCTAGGACTTCATAGAACCATTCAATTTCAGCTTCTTCAGCATTACTGGTTGGAGCATTAACTTGGATTACAGTGATATTGAAAGGTTTGCCTTGGAAACGAACAGAGGAAAACTCAGCAGTGGCCACAGGACCGGAAAAGGTCATTTTCATTCCAATCCCAAAGAAAGGCAATGCCAAAGAATGTTCAAACTACCGCACAATAGCACTCATATCACATACTAGCAAGGTAATGCTCAAAGTTCATCAACTCAGGCCTCAACAGTACGTGAATAGTGAACTTCCAGATGTTCAAGTTGGCTTTAGGAAAGGCAGAGGAACCAGAGATCAAATTGCCAAAATCCGCTGGATCATCAAAAAAGCAAGAGTGCCGGGAGCCGGCATATTGCATATTGAGTGCAGCACTTTCCACAGCATCATCTTTCAGGATCTGGAATAGCTCAACTGGAATTCTATCACTACTGGGAGCCAGCGTGAGGAGCTCCACCCATGACAAAGGTCATGAGGAAGGAGGCTCGGCATACGCAAAGGCGGGATCGAGCCTCAGGAGTCCCCCTGGAAATTCTCGAGCATCTACCCCCCAAAACTAGAGTCTGCCTACTTTCTGCTTTGTGCTTTCACCTACACCTCTGACTTTACGGGGGGCTGTTCCCCACTACCTCTCTCTGAAAAAAGAGTTGGCTTACAGCTCCAGTTAACAATTCCTGGGTGTGACAGTGTTTCAACCTACAAACTCCTTTGGAAATCCTCTAGCCTGCCTGAATAGGTTTTTCCGGCCACATGTGATTGCTCAGAGCCTCCCAACTGTGAGAGGCATGAGATGTTCTAAACTGTCTAAACACAGATTCCTTTGAGCAGTTACAAGATTGATTAGAAATTGTATTGGTGAAGGGATTTTCACTTGTTGGGCCAATGTTTGCTGCTAAGTTTCCATATCCCTTACCTGCTGTGTCCCTGGCAGTGTATTGATTAATAAAATTGGTGTAAGTAGTAGCTTTAATGTTTGTAACCTGGGACCCTTGAGTTAATTCTTTTTCTTGTTATAGCCCACCATACCTTTGCTCTGTAGGAATGCAACTTTAATGCTTTTGGAGGGTGGCTCCTGACCAATCACCTTTAGAGAAAAATAAGCCTTCTGAAGAAAGGGTCTTAAAATGTTAACAGGCCTCCGGGCCAGAAGATGATGTAAATCACCTAAGCTTTTGCATATGATAAGTTTGCAGGAAGAAAGCCTGGCTTGCTGCATGACTCTACCCCTTCCCCCATTATCCTCTATGCATAACTTAAGGTATAAAAACTACTTTGGAAAATAAAGTGCGGGCCTTGTTCACCAAAACTTGGTCTCCCCATGTCGTTTTTTCTCTCATCTTCTGGCTGAATTATTCAACCTCTTTTCTCCACTGAATTTCCTCACTGAGCTATTCTTATTTCAGCCTCTTTTCTCCACTGAATTTCCTCACTGAGCTATCCTTATTCTATTACTCTATATCCTTAATTAAAGTTTAATTAAGCAGTTGTTTCCTGATCCTCGCTGACGCCGTCCTCGCTTCGAATTCCCTGGATCCACCGGGGCTGGACCCCGGCACAAGAGAGTTCCAGAAAAACATCTACTTCTGCTTTACTGACTATGCCAAAGCCTTTGACTGTGTGGATCACAAGAAACTGTGGAAAATTCTGAAAGAGATGGGAATACCAGACCACCTGACTTGTCTCCTGAGACACTTGTATGCAGGTCAAGAAGTGACAGTTAGAACTGGACATGGAATAATAGACTGGTTCCAAATTGGGAAAGGAGTAGGTCAAGACTGTATATTGTCACCCTGCTTATTTAATTATATACAGAGTACATCATGAGAAATACTGGGCTGGATGAACCACAAGCTGGAATCAAGATTGTTGGGAGAAATATCAATAACCTCAGATATGCACATGACACCACCCTTATGGCAGAAAGTGAAGAACTAAAGAGCCTCTTGATGAAAGTGAAAGAGGAGAGTGAAAAAGTTGGTTTAAAACTCAACATTCAGAAAACTAAGATCACGGCATCTGGCCCCTCACTTCATGGCAAATAGATGGGGAAACAATGGAAACAGTGAGAGACTTTATTTTTGGGGAGCTCCAAAATCATTGCAGATGGTGACTGCAGCCATGAAATTAAAAGACGCTTGCTCCTTAGGAGAAAAGCTATGATCAACCTGGACAGCGTATTAAAAAGCAGAGATGTTACTTTGCTGACAAAGGTCCATCTAGTCAAAGCTATTGTTTTTCCAGTAGTCATGTACAGATGTAAGAGTTGGACTATAAAGAAAGCTGAGCACTGAGGAATTGATGCTTTTGAACTGTGGTGTTGGAGATGACTCCTGAGAGTCCCTTGGATTACAAGGAGATCAAACCAGTCAATCCTAAAGTAAATCCTGAATATTCTTGGAAGGACTGATGCTGAAGCGGAAGCTGAAGCACCAATACTTTGGCCACCTGGTGCGAAGAACAGGCTCATTGGAAAAGACCCTGATACTGGGAAAGATTGAAGGCAGGAGGAGAAGGGGATGACAGAGGATGAGATGGTGGGATGGCATCACTGATTCTATGGACATGAGCTTGAGCAAGCTCTGGGAGTTGGTGATGGACAGTGAAGCCTGGCGTGCTGCAGTCCATAGGGTTGCGAAGAGTTAGACACAACTGAGTGACTGAACTGACTGAGGGAGGTTTCTATCTTAGGGAAGCTTTTTACTGATGAAGGAACATACTACAGTTGATAAATATATAGAATGTCATGTTTCCAAATGCTTTTCTCACTAAGTCTGGGAAAAACAAGAAGAGGTGAAAGACTACGAAAAAAGAGAAAACTGGAGGATTTGGGAACCGCAGTCATGAATAAACAAAGTTTTTATCTCATAGCAAAAATTAGACCATGAGTAGCAGAACTCAAAAGCAGCAGTCAAAGAGAAAGGGAGAATAAGATTATACTTTATATAGTATTTATGGTGTAAACAGGGTAAAGCTTCCACATCTTCACTAAATGTCACAGGGAAAGGGTTGGAAGATGTCTAAATTATATATCACTTTGTCTTCCTTAAAAGAGAAAATAAAACTTCCTAAAAATATCTACTTCACTCATAATCCTAAAATGGCATGAAGTGGAGATAAATTGACTAATGGTAAGTAAACTAATGACTGGATCCTGGAATAAAGTTTGAATTGAGTTATTTAAGTAACAATTTTTTTCTTGAAACAGTTGCATTAAAATAAGAAAATAATGCTGAAACATCTCATGTTCATGATTTGCTTTAGACTATATTATATTATATATATTACTATATATCCTTTTATTATCTATATATCTTATTGGCTTTCCTGGTGGCTCATATGGTAAAGTATCTGCCTGCAATGCAGGAAACTCAGGTTTGATCCCTGGATTGGGAAAATCCTTTGGAGAAGGAAATGGCAACCCACTCCAGTATTCCATGGAGAATTCCATGGACAGAGGAGCCTGGAGAATTCCATGGACAGAGGAGCCTGGCAGGCTAGACAGTCCGTAGGGTCACAAAGAGTCAGACACCACTGAGTGACTAATGTACACACACACACCTTATATATCTATGCTTCAGAAACTGGATCACAAATATCTGCCAATCTATATTTTAAAAACAGAATTTTAGAATACTATTTTTGTCTTTAGAAGTTGAAAAAATAGTTGAGTCCCTCAGGAACACAAAAGTGAACTGAAAAAAATGCTCTGATGCATTTTGAACTTTTCAAAGTGATTCTTAAAAAATTTTAACCTCTATAGGCATACCTTAAAGAGTTTTCAAACCAGCGAAGCAGATAATCATTTGTAGCCATTATTGAAGGTACATTTAACAAAAAACCAACTTAACTTCAATGACAATATAACACTGCAACATAAACCTTTAAGAAACCTTCAGAGAAAACATTAAAATAGATTGCATCTTAGGTGACCAGAGTTTAAATTTAGCATATGAATATGGTCCAAAGGAAAAAAGAGAAAATTTTATTAAAGCTAGCTAAAATAACCTATAGAAGTCTGAAATCACAAAAGAATGTAGATGGCTGAGCTAGATCACAGGTCAAGATACAGTGGAATAAAAAGCTACATAGATGGATCTTTATCTGTCAAGAAGAAATGAAACATTTTTAAACATTTTATAGATGAGGTAACAATTTCATACTCTTTGGTTAAAGAACAACAAAAGAATTAACAAAAGAACTAACCCATATGAGTCTAAACTGCATAATAAATAGTTTTGATCTACCGACAAACAAGGTATTTGTTTCTGAATAAGATCTTTTACTGTAAAATTACGTTAACATTGAAAAAATATACAAAATCTTCCAGTTTATACATAAAGTGGCTTACATGGTACAAATTCAAATATTCTTAAACTATCTTTGCAAAAAGATTGCATGTGGTTGGTTTTAGTTTCTCTTTACAGTACAGACTTTCAGACTTTTACAATTCATGACATACATTAGGCAGTAATATTTGACTCAGCTAAAACACAGTGCTTAATGCCTAATAAAATTTTTTTTTCACTTTTAGATCCCTTCCCTCACTTCCCTCCAACTACAATAGATTAGATTCTGCCAGGACCACATAAATCATCTATGTTGTCAAGTGGCAGCTCCCTAAACATAGACACTTATTTCACTGAATTTTATAAAGAAAGGGCCTTGAGGAATTATAGTCCATCTTTTAATACTTTATAGGGGAAACATCTTTAATTGATTTATTTAAGAATTACCTTAAGTCTTCTATTCATTAAAAAGATCGGAACAGATCCCATTTAACAAACACTTTTCCTTTTCCTATTACTAGCAGTGTTTATTTGTAAAAGAAAAATTAACTGAGTTTCTATATGATGAAAATCTAAAGTGGCTTCAGGACAAAATCTAATTTGAGAACCTCTTGGAACAAGGAATAGAGAATCAAATTTCTAAAACAAGGCTTTGAATCAGGCAGATCTGGGTTTGAATCACTGTTATACCACATATTTGCTGTGTAAAACTCAACTTCTTTGAACCTCATCTTTTTTAATCTACAAAAAGGGGCTGAAAAATAGTAACTACCATAAAACCAGTAATATATCATATAGTGAGGATTAAATGAGATTATACATTTTAAGTGCTTACATAATGCTAGGCACATAGAGGTACTCAATGAATATTAATTACTAATATTATTACTAGTAGGGTGTTCTTTTTTATTTTTAAAATGCTCATTTTTTTGACTCATAAACTATACCGAGAGTCTATCTGAGCAAAAAAATACTGTACAGTACTTTAAAAATCTCATTAGAAAAGAGTATTTAACACTATGGGAAATTGTCATATAATGCAGTTACATGCAGGTAATTTTTAGTATTTTTCTTTCTGTTTTTAAAATTTTCCAAATACTCTACAATAACCATGCATTACATCTCTAAAAAATTTTTTAAAACACACAAAAGATATGTAATTTTTTTTCTGACTTCAAATTTCTTCAGAAAAGTAGAGCCAGAGAATAAAAAAGGAGAAAAAAAAGTAAGAAACATGAATTTTTTAAAGCAAGATTTATATAAAGGATATTAGTTTTATTACACTAAAAATTTGCTATTTTGAATTACTACTCTCTAGCTTTAAAGTTAAACAAAACTCAAATACAGCCTGACACCTCAATTATATTTAATCATATCTTCCCACTAATATTTCACCTGGAGATCAAGTTGTTGTGTAGTCTCCTAGTTAAGCATATTCTATTCAAGCTTTATAGTAAAGGAAGACTATGCTGCTGCTAAGTTGCTTCAGTCGTGTCCGACTCTGTGCGACCCCACAGACAACAGCCCACCAGGCTCCCCCGTCCCTGGGATTCTCCAGGCAAGAATACTGGAGTGGGTTGCCATGTCCTTCTTCAATGCATGAAAGTGAAAAGTGAAAGTGAAGTCGCTCAGTCGTGTCCAACCTTTAGCATGGACTGCAGCCTACCAGGCTCCTCCATCCATGGGATATTCCAGGCAAGAGTACTGGAGTGGGGTGCCACTGCCTTCTCTGAAATGGAGACTATAAGATAATGGAAATGGCCAAATAACACTTATTTTTTGTAAATGTAATATAAATTTATCATTACATTATGTCCTAATTATTAGATTGAAAGATAATATTTTAAAAGATAGAAACTTTCTCTCTCTTGATTAACATTAACTCAGAGAAAGTAAGTAGATGGATCATTAATCTTAAGTCCCAGGTATTCCTGTAGCAAAACTGGTATGGTAGTGACCCTTAGGTATGGATGCTGTCACCTGCAGAGTGAGAAAAGACAGTGAGAACAGGCAAAAGAAGCTTATCAAAAGGCAAAAAAAAAAAAAGTCTGATAAAAGGGAGAGAAAACCAGAAGAAAACAGGTGCACTGAAGGCAAAGATGTATGTGCTTAGCCGCTCAGTCATGTCCGACTTTGTGACCCCACGGACTGTAGCCCACCAGGTTCTTCTGTCCATGGTGATTCTCTAAGGCAAGAATACTGGAGTGGGTTTGCTATTCCTTCCTCCCGGGGATCTTCCCAACCCAGGGATCAAACCCAGGGCTCCCACATTGCAGGTGGATTCTTTACTGTCTGAGCTACCAGGGAAACCTGAAGGCAAGGAAGGAGTTTGTAAAAAAGAAGTACAACAGTATCAACAGCTATATAAAAGTAGAAAAAAATATGAAGCTGAGTAACAGGAAGTTTGATGGGGACAAAGGGAATCGACAGCTCAGAGAAGATCCTTGAGATACTGCTGGACAATTCCAGAATGAGGAAAGAAGAAAGGGAATATTACAGAGATACTACAGTACTGAACCTAACTCAGTCTATCTTGAACCTGCTTGTCAGGTTGAAAGAAAGTCCCATTAGAGAAGAATAAAGTCTGAGAATGAATGATATTCTGTAGGCACAGTAAGTGAATACTTCAGAGACAAAACTGTGTGTAAGGAATTTAAAAGAAATTAGGGTCAAAGAAGGTTCTTTGACCCGAGGTTCTTAAACGTTAGTAAGTAAGTATAATTATCACCTGTGGTGCTTATAATAATGCTGATTGCTGGGCGTCATTTCAGGAATATTGATTTAGCAGATCTGCATGGGTCCTCCACACTGCCTATTTAACAGTACTTTGAAAGTGAAAGTCACTCAGTCGTGTCTGACTCTTTGTGACCCCATGCAGTCCACAGAATTCTTTAGGCCAGAAAACTGGAGTGGGTAGCCTGTTCCCTTCTTCAGGGGATCTTCCCAACCCAGGGATCCAACCCAGGTCTCCCACATTGCAGGCAGATTCTTTACCAACTGAGCTATCAGGGAAGCCCTAACAGTACTTTAGATGACCCTAATGCAGATGTTTGTAGGCTATACTTTGAAGGGAAATCACTGAAATTTGGGCTAGGCAGACTGACAAGTGATGAAAATCTCAAATTATAATATCAAAATCAGAAGTTCAAGAATTTTTTTTTAAGACTAGCATATTTGATATTCCCAGAAGAGATATTCTACTTTAAAAGTTACATGAAGGTAAACAAATATTGACATTTATATACTATTATTAAGAATGTATATTATTAATGGTTTCTTCCACTGAGAATCAGGGGAGCAGGTGGCAGAGAGAAAGGTATGAGGTGTCAAGACAGGGTTCTTAGGAATTTACATGTATAAATCACTGCACTTTAACTTAAACAAATAAAGCATGTATTAAATTCTACCTTTTTGAGAGAAAGGCACTAGTAGCATCTGAGAATGAGTACAAATTTACTTATTTACTTCATGGGAAGCTTTCTTTTGGCACAAATGTTTGTGAGACATATTGAAGGCACATAATCATTTTACGGAATTCTAAATGTATTTACACAGTTGCCCTAAAAGTTAATAACCTTAATTTCCAGGTACCACAAGAAATGTAAAGATGATGGCCCAGAACTCCCCACATTTCCATCCTTAAAGGTACAGCAACATTTATATGAAAAAAGGGTATGTTGCCTGTCCCTGATACTTCAGATGGTAAAGAATTTCCCTGCAATTTGAGAGATCCAGGTTTGATCCCTGGGTCAGGAAGATCCAGTGGAGAAGGAAATGGCAACCCACTCCAGTATTCTTGACTGGATAATCCCATGGACAGAGGAGCCTGGTAAGCCACAGTCCATAGGATTGCAAAGAGTCAGACATGACTGAGTAACTAACATTTTAACTTTATTCCTCTAAAAGCTATTTGTTAGGCTTGATGAGTCTTTTGTTACCAAACCTCATACACCTTGATAAAGTAAATTCATAAGTTATCTTAAAACTATCTTCAGTAGTTTACTACTTTTAAATTTTATTTACTTTTTACTTTCATCTCAGTTTCAAGTTTATAGCTTTCATGACCTTGACATGGAAATAATATTCCTCCAGTCTATGGGAAATTTCTTTGATATTTCTTCACCTATTAACAAAACATGATTTTGGTTAAAAACAGGTTTCCCTAAAAAAGAACTCTTGCCTGTATCAGTTATGTCTTAGACATGACCTTACTCTATTTAGTGTAGAACTCTGAGAAAAGAAAACTTTTTTACTTGGAATGTGTAAAGATAAAATATAAAACACAGCAAACTGCTCTTCAGATTACTTAAAAAAAATTTTACAGTTGAAAAATCAGAACATTATCGCTGATTTTGAACCCTTCTCTCCACAGCTAAAATGACTGCTTATTTTTAAGAAGTCATTAAGAAGAAGGGTTATTTACTGACCACATACACCTTGATAAAGTAAATTCTAAATATTGCCACTAAACTTTTCACAAATGAGCAACCTGAAACTCACATTAAGTGAAGCAACTTGCTGAAGGTCACAAACATTGTAAATAGTTATTAATAATATCTGAACTCAGTTTGCTTCTTTTCAAAGCTTATAAAGCTCTTACCTCTACATCACGCTGCATACTTCAACTTTCTGTATATTTTAAATTACTCTACTTTCTTACTCAACAATGACTCAGTTTATAACTCTAAACCTCATGGCAAATTTTTATGGAAAAAAGAAATATTATCACTTAAAGAAACAAGCTACTTGTAGATACACATTCTAATTTCAGAATGTCAAAAATGAGTGTGTTAACTTTGGTTTCCTCAGGGTATGTGCCTAGTGCATACATAGAGAATCTAGAAAGACAGTACTGATACTTGCAGGGCAGCAATAGAGACACAGACATAGACAACAGACTTATGGACACGGGGTAGTGGGGAGGAAGGAGACAGTGGGACACAGGGAGAGAGCAACATGGAATCTTATATACTACCATATGTAAAACAGACAGCCAATGGGAATTTGCTGTATGATTCAAGGAACTCAAACCAGGTATCTGTAACAACCTAGATGTGTGGGATGGGGAGGAAGATGGGAGGGAAGTTCAAGAGGGAGGAGACCTAGGTTTGCCTATGGCTGATTCATGCTGATGGTCCACAGAAACCATACAATTATTGTAAAGCAATTATCCTTCAACTAAAAATAAATAAATTTAATTTTTAAAAATGAGTGTTATAATGTAACATAGCCAGTGTAACACAGGACACTAACCCTTAATTTTTAGTTTCTTTTTAATCTTGATAGGATTCTAGCAGAAAATCAAGGTTAGAATGCTTAAATATATTTGATATCAGAACTCAATTTCATTAGCTATCAGAGTTCATACATTTAATTCTCTTCAGTAAATTCAGTAGCTCAGTCATGTACGACTCTTTGCGACCCCATGGACTTCAGCATGCCAGGCTTCCCTTAATTCTCTTAGCTTAGATTTAAAGAAGTCTAGGTTTTAGATAGCATATTAAAAAGCAGAGACATTGCTTTGCCAACAAAGGTCCATCTAGTCAAGGCTATGGTTTTTCCAGTGGTCATGTATGGATGTGAGAGTTGGACTGTGAAGAAGGCTGAGCACCAAAGAATTGATGCTTTTGAACTGTGGTGTTGGAGAAGACTTTTGAGAGTCCCTTGGACTTCAAGGAGATCCAACCAGTCCATTCTGAAGGAGATCAACCCTGGGATTTCTTTGGAAGGAATGATGCTAAAGCTGAAACTCCAGTACTTTGGCCACCTCATGCGAAGAGTTGACTCATTGGAAAAGACTCTGATGCTGGGAGGGATTGGGGGCACGAGGAGAAGGGGACGACAGAGGATGAGATGGCTGGATGGCATCACTGACTCGATGGACATGAGTTTGAGTGAACTCCGGGAGATGCTGATGGACAGGGAGGCCTGGCGTGCTGTGACTCATGGGGTTGCAAAGAGTCAGACACAACTTAGCGACTGAACTGAACTGAACTGAAGTTTTATGCAAAAGGTTACTTCTGAAACCACAATACATAGGTTAGAAAGACAATTCTTCAAGAAATAAGTAACTATAAAATGATGAAATGGTAAAACTAAATGTTTAAATTAGAAGAAAGTAACTATATAAATATAACTGTATGTACATCTAGAATACATGATCTCTCTGTTTTTTGAAGCTAGAATTTAAGCCTTTCCTATTATTCAGGTGTTCCTTTCACAACTCTGAGAATGGGCTTGCTTAATTCAATTAAGACCATCAGTTTGCAATGAACAATGTCTTTCACACTCACATTATACATGAATACTAGAATAGTAAGTTTACATAATTAATATATTCTGCATTCCTCCTTGGTATATTATATAACCCCAAATTAATGTTTCAAATGCTGGGCTAGTAAGGTAAAAATATTCTTACTAACTTGTTAAAAGTTGTAATGAAATATCCTTCAGCTTAGCCACCAGATTTTTAGTAGGTAACTTTTCCTCCAAAATAAAAACAAAATTTTTTGAAACCCAAGGATAGAATGAAGTTAGTGATCTCTAAATGATATTCCTATGTATGGCACCCTACTGCACTTTATTTATCTTGGTTGATTCAGTTTCTCATCATACGGTATTCCATAAGAGGGTTCACAGCATGTTATTTAAACATATCAAACCCACATACCATCTGAATTAGAAAATGGCTTGGTTTTCCAAGTTTGTAGAATGTGTAACTTAAAAGGTGATTTAGTTTTTCCAATTTTTCAAAATATTGAGAGAAAACATTTGTGCATTTTAGAGGTCCTAATCATTTTCTTTTTCTGTAAATATGATGCTGAGATATATAAAAATGTATGTCATAAAAACTAACAAACTTTACCAGAGGAAAGAAATCCTATTTTTGAAAAGGTTCTTAAGGAATACCTGACCATAACTTATAGGGATATGCCAGTGTGATTCATGTGTACTGCAGAGTTCACATGAAAATTATCCTAGATTACAGAATTAACAGATCAGTGTAGATTCCAATTCTGTTACAAAGAATAACCATAAACAATCTGTTTTGGTGCAAATTGTTACTTGATAAAAATATTATCTGGAGATAGGGTTCAGAAACATGTCTAAGGCAGTCAAGTAAACAATTTTTTTGAGCAGGCAATAATGACCAATAAAATGTTCAGTTCAGTACATAAATGTTCAATTTAAACAAACAAAGCACACTACTATAGTTGGTATTGTGCTTAAAAAAAATTAGTGTGTTTTATTTGTTTAAATTGAATGTTTATATAATAAACTGAACTTTTTATTGATCATTATTGCCGGCTCAAAAAGCAGTTTACTTGATTGTCCTAGACATGCTTATGAACCCTATCTTCAAGTAATATTTTTACCAAGTAACAATTTTCAGCAAAACAAAGATTGTTAATGCCCTGGTGGCTCAGATGGTAAAGAATTTGCCTGTAATGCAGGAGACCCGGGTTTGATCCCTGGATCTGGAAGATCCCCTGGAGAAGGGATTGGCTACCCATTCCAGTATTCTTGCCTGGAAAATTCCATGGACAGAGGAATCTGGCAGGCTACAGTTCAGGGGGTAGTAAATAGTCGGAGATGACTGACTGAACAACTTTCACTTTCACTTTTTACCAACTATAGTTAGAATTGTTAATGGTTATTACTTTTTATCGAAATCACAAAACACTGCTACTAGTCTCAAAGTACTTGATAAAAATATTATCTGAAGCACTCTATTACAAATTAAGACTTAAAAGACATTTATACAATTATGCCTGCCAGGGAAAATTCTAGAGTAACCAGCAACTGCCTGAATTTAGCCTAGATTAAGGTACAAGATCTACTGGAAGTGTGTGGAAATTTAGCAAAGAGGAAATCTGAAGTTTAAATATTTAACTCTAGCTATCATGAAGGATAACCACACCTGTTTTAATTCTCAGACTTTTAGTAAGTCTACAAACTACCAGATTTGTTCTATGGGATTCTAATTTAGGATACTATGCAAACAACTTTTCTCTAGACTTTACGTAACTGTATCAGTAAAAAGGAAAATCAAAACTCAGGAAAGTTTGATAAAACATATTGTTATAACCACTAACATCATACAAGTTCTAGAAGAATATTGAATTAAGATGGTTAAGTGGTATAAGTTTTACCCGAAAATGACTTCTCTGTCAACCATGCTAAATTTAGAAACTTAAAATCTAACCTAATGCCAGATAAAATCCCAGAGGTCAAATGAATAGCAAAAATATTAAAAAGTCTTCTTTTATGGGTCAGTTATACAATTCAAATTTAGAAGAACTTTAAAGGATAACTCATTTTAATTTTATATTTTTCATAAATCTTCATAATACATAAAGCTCAGACATTCAATTTTCAATATCACCAGGTTCAATTAAATGTGCTTGTTTAATGTATTGTGGCAAGATACTCCTTGGAGAGATTGTTCTGTGCAGTTCTTAAAGAATCAAAATTCTCAATGACTATTTCATTTGCTAATAAATATTCAACATGTCATTTTGACACAAGAATTTCAGTTACAGAATTCTAGCTGCTCAATGCAAAAAAAAAGTGAAAAATGAAACAAAAATTGAAAAAAAAAAAAAAAAGCATACTTCCCCACTCAGGGATTTCTAACACAAATGATTATCAAAAAGTACCGCACTTGCCCGAGCTAGTGTGTCATAACTTTGCAGTTCCAGAAAATCTTCCATATGGATTTAGATGAGATTTTCATGCATATGAATTCAACTTATTACCACTAAAAAGAGTACTAGAAAGATGAAATAAGAGTGAACCAAATGGAAGTCTCAAGCTAAGACAGCTCATTTTGTAGTACTCAGGTAATGATCTGTCATGTATACCCTTTGGCTTTTCACAAAACACAGCATGAACAGGGATGAAAAGCTACAATCATAACTGGCACAGTCACTGTAAAATATATGATGTGTATTTAAACCCTCAGTGGCACTGGTGAATATATATCACTTCTATAAATATTCTTTCAAAAGGATTTTATTCATGTTCATTTAACCCTATCAAAATATCCTTATTTAGGGTGTTTTAGCACAAAGCCGTTGTTGAGATCTATATCAAGTATACCCTAAAAAAGAGAGACTAGCGAATTCTGCCCTGTATTAACGTGGATAAGAGGGAGAGGGCTCAAATAAATACAATTAGAAATGAAAAAGGAGAAGTTACAGTGGACACCACTGAAATACAAAGGATTGTAAGAGACTACAATAAGCAACTATATGCTAATAAAATGGACAACCTAGCAGAAATAGACAAATTCTCATAAAGGTACAATCTCCTAAGCCAAACCAGGAAGAAATAGAAAAGAAAATATGAACAGGCCCATCATAAATACTGATATTGAAGTTGCCATTAAAAAACTCCCAACAGACAAAGTCTTAGACCTGATGGCTTCACGGATGAATTCTACAAACACTTAAAGAAGAATTAATCTATTCTTCTGAAACTCTTTCAGATAATTGCAGAGGAAGGAACACTCCCAAACTCATTCTAGGAGGCCATCATTACCCTGATACAAAAATTGGACAGAGATATCACAAAAAAATAAAATTACAGACCAATATCACTGATGAACATAGATGCAAAACTCCTCAACAAAATACTAGCAAACCAAATGCAACAATACATTAAAAAGATCATACACCATGATCAAGTAGGATTTATCCCTGGGATGCAAGGATTTTTCAATATCCGTAAATCAATCCGTGTGAATACCACATCAACAAATCTAAGAATAAAAGCAATAACAGTAGAGAAAAGGAGCAAAGAAAAACTGGAGATATATTTAAGGAAAGACCTGTACAAGATTCTGTGACTAGCAAATATACAAGCTAGTCCTTGTACAAGCAAGTAACTGACTGTCTATTTGGGACAGGATGAAGAAAACCTGAAGATGAATTCAGGTATTTGGCTAGGGAGAATGGATGAAAGTAAGGATGGAAGAAAAAATAAAAGATGGGTGAGGCAGAGGAGTAAGAACAAAATGCACTGATTTTCCAGGCATACAACATTCAATGGCAACAGTATTTTCACAACATAGCAAAGCACAAGGGGAAAAACCTAATGCTGGTAACTGGTAGGAATGAACTAGCCCCACTGAATACAAACACGTCACATTGTCCTGGGTAGCTACTGCCTTAGTTAAGTATCTTTGAAGCTTAATCTGTAGAAGAAAATGTTTTGTGCATGTGTTTGTATGTATGTGTATAGATTTGTCTCTCCATGTGTGTTACATGTAACATTTATATCTGAGCCCATGTAGATGGTCATTTTTCATGAAACCTAGTGATTACCTATGGGCTTCCCTGGTGGCACAGACAGTAAGGAATCTGCCTGCATGGAGGGAAACCTGGGTTCGATCCCTGGGTCGGGAAGACCCCTTGGAGAAGGAAATGGCACCCTATTCCAGTATTCTTGCCTGGAGAATCCCATGGACAGAGGAGCCTGGCAGGTTATAGTCCATGGGGTCGCAAAGAGTTGGACACGACTGAAGCGACTATCAGCAGCAGTGACCTAGATATGAAGGACTGATAAGGCAGAGACAATCTTATATCATACTTTGTGGGTTTGGATAGAATAAAAGTAATTTTATATACAAATATTGAATCATTATGTTGTATATCTGAAACTAACATAATGTAAGTCAATTATATCTCAGTTAAAAAATCATTCTGTTAGGTAAATTGTTATTAAATCAATATCATTAATTATATATTATTATTAATTTAATATACTTGGGTATATTTTATCTTTCATGAGCTAGAACTTTATATCATGGATTGAGATATGATGAATCTTGTTAGACTTTTGTGTTTACAAAATTTCATTTCTGTGAAAGTGAAATTAAAAGCAATAGGCAGGACTAGTGACAGAAGATTTTTGCTCTCATAAAGCTATGGAAAAAGAAAACCCATTACTTCAAAGACAAAGTCATATATAAATATATTATGCTGCTCAGAGTATGCATGGCAGTATTTTAGAGCTTCCACTAGTAGGCAAAATTTTAGAGACAATGTTTTAACAGTTAAATAATGTATAAGTGCAATGCATTTTCAAGCACATTTTCAACTACACACCCATACCTTATACAATAATTTATTACACTGGAGTCAAATGTTTATAATAAAGTTAAGACTTCTTGGATTAATAATCCTATCATATATACGTATTTATGGCTATTAACAATTTTATACTCACTTGCCCCACCTAAATTTATTGGCAACTGATTCCTTTCTCCTGGCAATAACTATTTCTACCTTAGCTTTTCATATCATTATAATATATGAACATGGCAAATATACCTAGTATTAACTAAAATATATAATTCCACCAAAGCCAGAGGAGAATAAAGGACAAGCAAAACATATTAACTTTTATTCTGGATTTCTTTTAGGCCCCCAAATGATACTAATTTTTTGACAGATGTTAATATACTGCTTTCTTAGTTTGAGAGTTTCTGCAGCAATTTACTGAATTGTAAACCTGACATTATCAATGTTTTCTTCTTGGAACCCAATACTAGTCAACACCTCACAAGAGAAAATGTAAACAGAAATTTACTACCTGCTGGTCAGGAATGAAAGTTTTCAAAGTGAGCAAAACAGAGTTGATTTAACACAAGTATCCAAAGGAATGAATTAGGCTTCCCTGGAGGTGCTAGTGGTAAAGAACCCTCCTGTCAGTGCAGGAGACATAAGAGATGCAGGTTCAATCCCTGGGTCAGGTAGATCCCCTGGAGAAGGGTATGGCAACCCACTCCAGTATTCTTGGCAGAATTCAATGGACAGAGGCTAAAGTCCATGAGATTCCCATAGAGTTGGACACGACTGAGCAACTAACACTAACAAAACTTTCAGCTTAACTATTATATTGCTTAATTTTTCATAGGAAAAAAGTGGAAGTATATAATATTCATCTTGATATGATAAAAATATAAATCCATTTCACTGCTGTAAATCTTACAATAAACTGCTGTGACATTCAGCAGTGAGATACCATATTTAGATGAAAGTTTGAAAACGCTGGCTGTTTACATCTGGTGTTCATTCAATCACAGGTCAGAGTACAGCAAAGCACAATGCAACTTTTCAACAACGTATCTTACTAAGAGATTTCCATTCAGAGTTCAAAGATCTTATTCTCTCAAACAGAGGGAAAAACAAGATACGGGAACAACTCAATGGCTACTGGCATGCGCCTACTGCATTTACAAAATATTCATTTTATATATTCCTAACATATGTGAAATACATCCCCTTGCATTTTCAATGTTCATTAATGAAGTTACTACATAACTTAACAAAGGCACTCTGGATTTAATACAATGCTACATAATTAGAGTAGTATAAAACATTTTTAAAAGAATGTATACAAAAAGACTTATTTATAAAATGCAATAAATGTTTTTTCTTTTCTTTTTTTTTTTTTAAATGTTTTTTCAAAAATTGCTTTCCTAATTACTTTTTGAGGGTAGAAGAAAATCCCAAACAAAAAACACACTTAGAAAAATTACATCACAAAGAGTCCCATAAGATGATTATTTAAAATCTACAGTACACTATTATTTTTTCACTTGAATATAATTTCTAGAAAGCATTTTTAAATTATGTAATAAAATATTGATATTAAATATGCTCCATCTTAAATATGGGTCTTAATAGCTAGAAAATTATTTTTGATATCATATAGTTGAAAAACCTTGAGTAAAAAAGCTTGATTATTAAATAAAATGCATAATATTCTATTTTAATAACCATTATATAAAATATGTAAAATTTTAATAAATTTCATTATTTGAGAAAACAATAAAGAGTTTTTTTCCCTATAGCCAAATGCTTTTCTGTAATTTTTAATACAAAAGCTTTTACAGATGGCATCTGTGGTAAGCTTGAGTAAATCATTTTAACTGATAAAATGAGTATTTTTGATTCCATAATCAGACAGTAATTCAGTGTCAATTTTAATTCGCCCTAAGAAAAACAAATGCACTGAAGTGGCATTTAGGAAAGATGGCTTGAAGTTCATATTACAATAGACAGTCAGCTTTTGTTGTCTATTTAAAGAATAATAATTTGTTTAACCTAATTGTATTGTCTTAGTTCAAATATATTCAATATATCTGTCAAGTGAGTCAAAGCATCAGGAGTCCAGCTATTCACTCACACATCTTAAATAAAACACATAGTAATCTTAAAATGCTTATCACCACAATTAAAGGTTTGAGCTACCAGAGAAGTCTAAGATTATAATACTGATATTCAAAAGATATAATTTCAATAGTTTATTTTCAGAGATAAACTATGAAACAAATTTTTAGGTATTTCATCCTTTCTACTTATCTAAAATAATTATCATACAAAATTTTAGTATATAAAAACTAGTTTTCTCAAAGAACACTCATTATAAAAATTCATAATATATTGATTATATATTAAGATGAGTCATGTATAAAATTAAATTGGGTTTTATTGGTTATTCCCTAGGGGTGATAAATAAGCAGAAGATGACAAGTTTTGGTTACTAGATGACTATTTAACATGCTCACAACACAGCTAAAATATTTCATAGAGAAAAATTATATACTTCAGTAGAGTTCTTTACTCTTTAATTTAAGGGCAATAAAATCACCAAAGCAATATTTTCTTCAAGTGCATCAGATTAAAATGTTTGTCCTTCATATTCCAATTATTTTTAAACTGAGGAAGCTGATGGTGAGATGTAGAAAAGCTATCAAAATAAACAGAAACAAGACTTTTTCTTACAGGTTTTCCCCCCCTTACCTTAGAAGATGAAGAATCACACTCCTGACATATCCATCCATAGCCTGTTTGTTTAGGAGATTTTTTCAAAGGAGGATCCAAACAACCAAAATGGTAGCACAGTCTGCATTCATCACACCTGCAGGGTAAACAGATTTATGGTGTATCTAAATAATATTAAAAAACATCTTTTTCAGAAAACAAAAAACCAGTAAACTACTATATATTTCAACTGTAACACTGTTAATTCTATCCTTAGCTGACAAGATTATTGAATTAATGTTTATGAAAAAGACAATCTAAACCTGAAATAAATGTTTTAGGAAAATCAAAATACCAAAACAACAAAATTAACAAACAAAACAAATATCATTTAGAACACATTGATGGTAGAAATGTTAAGACCATAGGAATAAATTTATGTGTATAGCCATGTGTTCAAAACCAATATTAACATTTTCAATTTTGAACTTCAATAAGTCACTTGCCTATTAGTTTTAAAATATTTAATAATATAAGATACATATAATTAAAGACTGTATTCAACCTAATACATTATGATTATTTTTAAAAAATTTTAAATCTAATGAATTCTACTAGGCCACACTAAGCTTAATTCTATACGATTTGTGTATCTCATCACTCTCTAAGTTAAGGTAGATTCTAAAAACAATTTCTAATGTTTGCAGCATGCTAACATAATCTATAGCAAATAAAAACCATACTCGGAATTTTATGTTATTTTCTAAAATACAAATTTTCTCAAAAATTTACCTGCCACTTTCAGTGCATTTGGGTTTTCAAAGTACCTCCTAAGTACATTTTAAAGCTTATTAACAAATGTTTTCATAATGTCTTTGCCACCTATGAGGTACAAAATCTAAGAAAACTACCATACCTATTCTTCGTTTCAGACAATCTCATCCTGCTGACAATGAAGAAAGATCTGTATTATTTCAGTGTTTTTCAAAATGAATTTTGCATCAGTTGGAATAACAAGATGAAAATTTAACAACAAATAACAAAGTTGTATATATTTTATAGAAAGGATTATATTCCTCATTTTGTGTTCCTTTAAGTTAAAAAAATAATATTTTCTCCAAACCAATCTGTCATATTCTTAATGTATAAGTTACCCTTATCGATTTAAAACATAAAAAGTTGAGGAATTTATAACTAGGAAAGCAAAGAGGATATTTTATAGACAACCTATTTAAATAATATGTTACTTAAATAAAATAAAAATAACTATTCAATAACTTTTGTTAGAAAAAAAAAGGGGAAGGAGTTACTGTGATAAACAACATGCAAAGAAAAGCAATTTATTTTCACAATAAAGGGAACTGTAAATTTACATTTATAGTAAAAATTTCATATCATTCTACAAAACCCAATCTCCCATTTCAGGAATCAAGAGTTTCAAAAAATTTAGCAAATTAGCTAAGCTATTCAGGTATAAAGAAGTCTAAAACAAAATTCTATGTCCGAAGCTTATGTATGCATTCCTCTACAACTTTCTTCTTATAAACCTAACAAACTTCAGTACTTTTCCAAAAACCTTTGCTTAGACTCAAGAGATGGACTTGAATAAAAATGTTTATTATAATAATTCTAGCTATACAAAAAAATCAAATCAAATGGAATAATAAATGGTACTTTATTTGTTGTGCCAGTATTATACAACTATCCAAAATATATTTAAAAGTAGTTAAAATGTTTAAGTACCTATTTTTTCTATTATTAAGAACATATAATAGATAATAAATAGCTAACATCAAACATTACATAAAACTAAATAGCAAGCCTGTACAATTTTATGTTCTTCTCAATTGAACTTGTTTACCTTTCAGTAGTTAAGGTTCCAGTTACATTAAACACATACAGGACCCTTCAGAGTATAAGCATTTCTGAGTTATGAGAAGCTAGAGATTTCCAGATGGCTAAGCGTGCACTCCTTCAAGCACGCAAACTAGTATTGCAGTCATCTTCAATGCGAAATTTAAGGAGAATCACATTCTTTGCTTCATCAGGAAAAATCTGTTAGATATGGTTTACTCTATCTTTGTCATCCCTGGGTCACAAACACGAGTAACAGATACTGCTACATGTCTAACAGTTGTGCCAGACTTGTGTGTCTGGAAATGAGTATCATCAGTCTGCCATACTGTCTGAATTGTTGTATTCAACTATTTTAGGTCCTCACTTGCTTGAAAAATATCAGTCACTACTTTCTGATATTGTCAGTGTTATTTAAGTAGCATCTCCCCAATAACTGATTGTGGATTCAGAAAACAGATCACTCAAATCTGTGCAAATTGACGGTTAAAAGAACATGGAAATGAGAGCTGCTAAGTACATGGGCTCAATTTTGGTTAACTATAGTCTTTTTTGCCTAATTTAGGTTTTTTTAAAGCAAGTTTAGATTGCCAATAATCTAGGCTTTTGATAGTGAAGAGTTATAGTATTAATGTTTTCCTAGTTCATATTAAATTACAACCTAACTACTGTATCTTTTCAAGTCCATGCCATAGTAAACTTGCAAATTATGACTTCTAGTGTACAACTAGAATCAAATACTATATGAATATAGAGGTAAATCATAATTCATTACCTTTTACCTTCATGTACACCTTCATGGTGTATGAATATAAAGATGCGTATATACACAGATATTTCAATCTAATAATTGCTTCCCGGGTGGCTCAGATGGTAAAGTGTCCACCTGCAATGTGGGAGACATGGGCTTGATCCCTGGGTCGGGAAGATCCCTGGGAGAAGGAAATGGCAACCCACTCCAGTACTCTTGCCTGGAAAATTCCATGGACTGAGGAGACTGGTAGGCTACACTCCATGGGGTCACAAAGAGTCACACATGACTGAGCAACTTCACTTTCAGTTTCTTTCTTTCAATCTAATAAATTAAGAACAAGTTTGTGACACTGAAGTAGTTCAGATTTGTAGCTGATTTCAATTAATTGTAAACTCAAGCTATCTTTCAGCTCAATAAAAAAATGCAAAAGGAAAAGATTTTATATGTTAGATTTGTTAGAAGATAATATTGAGTAGATGCTATTTGGAAATGACCCAATCCTTACTGACTCCTTCATTAATTATACTTTTTAGAATGACTTAGTCTACATATAGAACAAATGTATTAGTGTTGGGTTCAAGAGGAAAGGAGGAACTTACTTGTTAGAATCAGGGATGGGATATGGGAATTCTCTGAAGTTATAGCTCACTCACTAGTAAATAAAAACTGCAATTCCAAGACTAAGTATTAATAGCAAAAAGAAGCAGTTAATACACTTAGGAACTGCCAAAATCAAGGAGAGGCAAACAGAAAAAGAAATAACCTAAATCTTGAAATCATAACTATTAATAAATAAGTGCTTTCTAAAAATGACTAAAATTATTTCCATGTAGAAAAAAATATATTTGTTCTATACTAAACTATTTAATTGAAAATATCTATAGCTTCATGTGGTGGTAACAAAAATATCCTGAGTGATACAAGTGAACTCCAGTAGAATTTGCAAGAATTACTTCACCATAAACTAATGTAAGAGATACCAATAAGAATCCTAGAAATCAAAGAACAGTTTATATGGTAAAAATAGTGAATTACTTATTTCACGCGCACACATACCACTTTTTTAACTTTGGCAAATTTTGTCAGCCAACAAATTATGGCTTAGGTTACAAATTTAGATCATTTTAAAAACTCAAAAATCAGAAACTCGTAAGGATCTGTGATCATTCCACTACCAAAAAACTGGAACAGTTGAAGTAATTACTGATTCAATTATTATGACTGCTACATCTAATTCTGACATATACTTGGAAATACATAACTGCAACACATAATATGGAACATATTTAATTTATCAAAATAATAAATACTGTGAAAAAAGCAGTCATTGACCCACAAAAGCATACTGATATAACACAATATACTTTATTAAATAACACAAATGTCTATGCTAAAAAAACAGACTATTATACCAATGGCACATATATTAAATGCGAAGACAATGTCTTAAAATAGCAAAAGATAATATAAAACTAATGCATAAAGAAACACAAAGTTTTTTTTAATAAAATGCAAACTGGATACCTAAAGAATATCCTCGAAACATCTAATAAACTTGTACACATTAACATATTATAGGACATTCTAAAATTACAATTTTAAGTAAGATAAAATAAATCCCATTTATAATAAAAGGAAACCTGATTAATTAGATTCTTACTAAATACAACTTCCTACTCATCAGATTTATAATGGATACAGATTTAAACAGTAAAGCAGCTATATGTATATAGTCTTTTACACATTCATCTAACAAAATACAGTGACCAAATAAACATAGTTCTATACGTATTTAAAATACTTACTTAGCATACGGTTAAGTATAGCACCCTAGACAAAGAAGAGGAAGAAAATGATTTATGTTCATATGTCCTGTGATCCATAGAAGCAATCAATCATGTGTTTGTCTGATTACTGAGAATATGCATATAAGTAAAAAGAAACATTTCCATCTACACCTAAGAGATAGGCTAGTGTTCCAAAGGGTTTCTTAAACTCCCTTAATTTCCAATTGATAATTTTATTGGGAAAGTACACTAAGTAACTACTTTTAAAAACTAACCAAAATAAGTTAAGTGTACCATATATATATATATATATATACACACATACATATAATTTATAACTAGATGATCAGCTAAATTTCAGGAAGAACAGAAATCCACAACATGGGACTTGAAAAGTGATGTACATGTATTATAACTAGGATGATCCATAATCATAGCTATTTTTTATGTCAATGAACATTTGATTTAGATCCCTTTCAAGTCTATATGGAGTAAAACAACTGACTCTGAAAATGTACACTATTACATTGGTTCACTTAAAAAAAGAAACACACACACAATTAAGTATCAAGAGAACTGTGGGTTGGATTTTCTTCCTTTTTCATCACTTCTATGTAAAAATTCTATATAAGAATGATCAAAAGAATTGTATTTGAATATAAGATTACTTACATAAAATCTTACTAGCTGTTAGAACACCTACACAAAGATATTAACCAGTAGTGATAGACTCTTTTATTGAACGGTAGCCAATTATTTCTTTTATTCATTTTAACAGTATGGAGAAAATGCAGGTTTGTGTCCCATGAGTTAAATCACCTTTAATACAAGCTTGCACAAAATTATGCATTCTACCAATATTAGAATAACACTTAATATCAATAAAGGCAAAGGCAAACTTTATTCCTTTTTACAACCCTTTTAGTGCAAATAACCTATATGAGCATTTTCTAAATAATTAGAAAATATCTATTATAACATATTTCACATATAATGACTAATACGGAGTTCTTGAACATATTTTTATTAATGACACTATAGACTTTCATCACATGCAATAATGAATGAATGAGTGGCAGGAAACACAAAAATATCCTTTACACATTTAAGTATATTAATTGAAAAAAACATTTGGATAATTATTGAAATCCAAATTCATTTTTATTTTATTTTTTTTCTCTTTATTTTATTTTATTATTTTTTTAAAAAATTTTGTTTTATTTTTAAACTTTACATAATTGTATTAGTTTTGCCAAATATCAAAATGAATCCACCACACATGTATACCAAATTCATTTTTAATTTCTCTTAAATAATGGGGTTAATTCAGCTTGCTATATCTGCAGCAGCCAAGTTATAAGATTAAAAGTGAAAGGAAAAAAATAAAACATGAAACAAAAGAATTCACATGAAAATGCACAATAAGGTCAAGCTCCTCTTCCCAGCACGAGAGAACGATGAGACATTTTCATACCTGAAACACGTCTGCTTCGTTCTTTAATAAACTGCTCTCCATCTGCTCATGCCCTTGGAAATCTTTCAGCAGTACAACCTGCTGTGCTCAAGTCCCACATAACTTTGTATTTCTCTGCTCATAATTAACTAATTATTTTCTAATCAATAGTGTAGATCTTGATTTTACAACATAAATTAGGTAAATGACATAATGGCTAGGGGTCAATCTCATTTTATTTACAAAGCCCAGCATGAGCATCCAACTTCATTATATCTTATGTACCTGAACAGCAGTGAATCTTATCAGCAGGCCTACAGAAAGTCTTAAGACTGAGTACTGGGAGAAAAGAGGCCTACATGTTTATTAAATTAAAAAAAAAAAAAAAGAAGTATTTGCAAAGCATGTCCAGATCAGAAATATTTTAAATCACAATCCTTAGTGTTATGTAAACTGACAAAGTGCTGACTCAGACAAGTAGGAAAAAGTTTCTGCCTTCATTTATCATGCAACTCTAAAGCTGAGTCTCTTAAACAGGTTTTAATTGTTGACGTGATTTCAGAAAATTTAAAGAAAAATTAATGATGTCAATATATCATTCTTCTGAATTCCTTGAAAAGATTTTGGTGAAATATTAATAAAATATTCCCATACTGAGAAACAAGTGAAACAGTG
Organism: Bubalus kerabau; assembly: GCF_029407905.1. Lineage (NCBI taxonomy): Eukaryota > Metazoa > Chordata > Mammalia > Artiodactyla > Bovidae > Bubalus > Bubalus kerabau. Next base: position 22,046,636 of record NC_073631.1, on the reverse strand, counting down.
GTAAGTTTTGTCAAATAAAGAATATTAAGTGTTTAAAAATAATGATCTCTTTAAGTGTATGGGAGAAGGCAATGGCACCCCACTCCAGTACTCTTGCCTGGAAAATCCCATGGACGGAGGAGCCTGATGGGCTACGGTCCATGGGGTCGCTAAGAGTCAGACACAACTGAGCGACTTCACTTTCACTTTTAAGTGTATGATGTTAAAACAGGGAACTAGGATAGTGAGTGTGAATATTCTTATTATTTATCATCAATCTATTTTTACTATTAAAAATGCAAAATCAGATAAACACTCAAACACATGAATAACGATATATAAATGATAAAAAATTTTCATTTACAAACTTAAAATGGATTAAGGTTAAGGCTAATTTCTGCTTTCATGTTAAACATAATCCTAATTTCAAATTTTAACAAAGTTACTATGGACAAAGGCTATGCGCCTTGATTCATTTCTGTGCCTAAAATACGGCTATCTCTGTAACAGGTATAAAATAAACACCTATTTAATTGAACTTATGTATAATAAAGAAGTTATACTGCATGCGTTGTAAATGGAATTACTACAATCCCTTTTACCTAGAAATAAATATTTTTGCAAATTTAAGGGCCTTTTAATGAGATTAAAGCCACATTCAATCAATCGATGTCAAGCACAACACCATGATTCTTTTAAAAAATATTATATACAAATGGTTGTCAAAGGATGTCCCTGGCCAGCAGCAGCATCATCACTTGAGAACTTGTTAGAAAAGCAAATTTTCTGGCCTCATCCCAGAGCCACTTAATCAGGAACTGCAGGGAGGAGGAGGAGGGAGTAAAATGCAGAGGACTAAAAGAAGACTGGTGGTATGTGAGCAGTCTGCTTTTAAACAAACTCTTCCTGTGATTCTGATATACTACAAAGTTTCACAACCACTGCTATATACTGTCATGTCATTCTTCTTGTATCTCCGAGTTATTTATTTTACCCCTTGATATTTCAGTGTTTTCTTTCCTTTCCCTATTATGTGACAATGAACCATCATTCACTTGTTTGGCTGTTTTCTCTTATATATGTCTGTAAAATATGAACAGTTAAGTGTATATTCCCTTAAGTATACACTAATATCTCCTTTGAATAACAACTGGACCAATTTCAGAAAAGGGTTAATTCTGTTCCCTGGAAATATAAGACTGTCTAGGAGATTATTAGGAAAAAGTATTTTATTTGTGATCTGTGACCAAGATTCTTAGGGCTAGCACCAAATATGGAACAGGATATCTACCACAGAAGTATTAAAGTAAGACAGAGAATGAAGACAGTATGTTATTACAAACAGAAAAAGGTGGAAAGGATTTTGATTGACAGTGACATCAAAAGCATAAGACTTAATTATTTTTTCAAAATAAAAAGTCTAAAATAAAATGACCACTGGTAATTTCTCATCATGTATCAAAGGAGGATCAGGTCCCAATGAATTAGCCATTTCTTTTTTAAGGAAATGGAAATCTGCCATTTTTCTTAAATTCAGCAACAGTAATCATTACCAACTTTTTCTTAAGATTATACAGCAATAAATAGTGAGTCCTTCTCCTAAGGAAAAAAAAAGCCTACTGGTTTTGCTACAGGTTATTAATATTTTTCCTCCAATGTTACAAGGTCTTTCAATAAGTTGATGATCTCAGTTTATACATATTTTATATACATTCTACTTTTACTACATATCCAATAAATAATGGTTCCTTAGTATAACTATAGATTACTAGCATATAGCAACTTTATATTGACACTTGCTTTTGATTATCTATAACATTTCCTACTCTATTCCTAATGTTTAAACTATTTTCAATTGCCACTATACCTGAAAAGATGTCCCAAACCACATCTATAAATCAGGTAATTCCAAGAGACGTGTTGACAATTTACATGTAAATATGCATTTCAATTTCAGCAAAGAGTCTCTTCTAAATCAGTTCAAGATGAAGTGATGAAATATTCAACATATTTCTGTCGTTGACTTAAAACAGGATCATTAAAGCTTGAAGATCAAATTTTAATTCTGCAAACCTTTGGAAAGATACAGATGTTGATGAAGAGCTTTCATTTGGCAGGTTGTATAGTCAATAAGCTTTGTATCTCTCTCCTTATTTTGTAACCTCATATTTATGGTTGAGAAAAGTAAAATTAAACCAAACAGAGAAAGTTTGTATTAAGTCAATGAAGACTCGGTAAGTTTGGTTACTAAAAATATCTAGAGATCAACACAGATGTATCTTATTTATTTAAAATCTGAAGTTGTAAAAACTGCATGCTAATAATACTAGTGCTTTCACACTAGAACTAATGAGTCAAAACTAGAATGGCATATTCTTTCACAAGTTTTCACTTTTGCTGAATTATTATAAATAAAAGTAACATTTAATATAATCTACAGTTGTTTCCCAATGTAGCGTTTCATATATGAATATGTGTATTAGCTGGATGAAACAGAACAGCAGACTAGTGGAATGCATTGTCTTTCTTATTTGTTACTTGATTTGTTCAACAACAATGAGTAGCACATTGCATGTAAGTCCCACAGGCTTCCACAACTCTTTTAAGTCCAAACACTGTATATCATTTGCCAAAGAAGCAAGAGGGGAAGACATTACTTAATGGACAATTCTGACAAGACATTATCTAGTGTTTTTCAACAATGTACATATCAAATATTTCTGATTAAAAAAAAAAAAGTTAAAGAAGGGAAAAAAAAAAAGAGAAAAAAAAAATCCATAGAGGCAAATTAACTGCCTTGTCAGTCCAAGTAACAAACCAATCAATTACATTCTATTCAAACCTGACAAGCAAAGGCAACTTTTTGCAGTGATAAACTTATGGGAATGACAAGATAGCTGTTCTCCTTTACTTTATGTACTCTATTGAGAGGGTTATCCACATTTAAAAAATCACACTTATAAAAGAGGTTTCCAGGATTGCCTCCGAGGATGAGCTGTGGCAGAGTTGGGTCTCATGAAGGGTATCTACACAGTAAAGTGATAAGAAAAGAACATTAACATTTAAAGATCACAGCAGATCTGCACTATGTCTTATGAAACACACTAAAAATAACCATGGTAGATTCAAATAACATATGATCTGGTCCAAAGAGACAGATGCCCTGAATCTAAATGCCATGATCTTGCAAAGGTTTTTACTAGTTAAACTGGAACTATTCTATCATTAGAAACACTGAGTAGCCTCTTGTATTACTCTTATTACTTTTAGTTGTCAAAATAAACCTTACTAAACAAAAAAAGAAAGCATAAAAATGATGAGGGGCTTGCATTTATAGAAGCAAATATGTAGTTCAATCAACAAATGTTTTAAAAATAGCAGTTTGCTATCTTCTCATCAAATATAGCAATTTAATAATGTTTGAGAAAGCATGCAACTATGCTAAAAACAAGTACACGTAATCAGTACAGTACAGGACTGGTTCTACTCAAGTAGAGAGTCTCAGGGAGGAAATTTTCAGATTCTTACTCCCTGAGCCTCCACTGCCTTTTTTTATTAAAGACTATATTGGAAATGCTTTGTTACAATTATGAAAAGTATATCCATAACTAGCTATTTGAGTAGACCTGTGCAACAAGTGACACAATACATGTCATTGTAAAGACCTGGTCATTGATTATAAATACACTAATTTTGGCCAAATTTTCAAAAGTCATTCATTTGTATTTATTTTCAAAACTTTCATCAATGTTTCTTGTATTTATTTCCCTATCAATAAACTTTCTGAGTGATTTTAGATGCCTAGCAATTTGAGGTAACTTTTTTGATTGTGGTAAACAAAATTTTATCATTCTCCTCAGATATTTACATCTGTGTATATGAGGTGAAATTGCCAACTAGTCACACATCACAGAAAAAGTTCATTTCAATATTTATTAGAGAGATGTGTTTAATGCTTCTAAGTTCTACTGAGAAAAAGAAAGTGAAAAGTGGCACAATCACAGACAAAGCGCTACTGAAGAACTACCATGCCAAACTGAATACTTCCAAAGCAAGGAAAAACAAAATTGTACGAGAAAAAAAGAATATAACATGAAACATAGTTTTCAGAGAAATGTACTTATCAACATATGAGAAGTAAACAGAATGAACAGAAGTCCCTCACTGAATAACAAGGAAACAGACAGGAAGAGCTGAATTCCCTTGTTGAATAGTCACATATGCTAACTTTTCTCAGCATTTCAGTCTGCAAGTGATGAGCTTCAAGCACATTCTAAACCTGATATTCTGAGAAATGCTTTGTCAACAGGTTAAGCACTACTAGATAAGCATAATGCAAGAGGAAGCAACCATATCCTTTATCACAGAAGTACATTTAACTTGAACCTACATGCAAATACAATGGAGACTAGCAGACAACCCAAAGATGTAATGTATTCGACACTGATAGGAATTTGAATATAGAAACACTAGATATCATAAACATCTGCTTTAAATTCTAATTAAATCTAGATTTAACTTTGAAAACACTAAAAAGCTATCACTAATATTCCTCCATTCTAAAATTTCACTTAATTTCCAGAATAAGCAATGACTTACCCTGTGTGCTACCTTCCTAGGACAGAAGACTGCTATGTGGTCTTTTATATCAGAGGTCAAGCCTTGACATTGTATTTATTCCATGTGCTTCTAATAAGTTTACTTACAAATTAATGTAGGAAAAAAAGGGAATTAAATATTTTCAAAGGGTTTCCCTGAGGCAAGCTTCTTGTATAGTTGGAATTGCTGACCAAGAAGAAACATCTACTTTTGCCCCAAAGAAGGCAAATATGCTAAAGAAGCATTTGTCTGGTCAGCAGGATGCCTAACGATTAGAGCATTCACAACACATTCAAGACTGCCTAAACTCCAAACTAATTTTACTACTTCCTGTTCTACCTATTGTGTGGTCTTGAACAAGTTAAAACTTCTCAGTTTCCTCAGTCATACACTAGGGGGTAAAATGAATATCTGTCTAATGGAGTTGCCTTGAGGATTACATGAGATAAACTATGGAAAACACTAGCATATTGGCCCTTAATAAATACTCTATAAACTAATATAAAACTAAACACTCAGCAACTAACATGAATAATATTAGATTTATCAAACACTATAGTAGTATGTGTATTGGAAAGGAAGAAACTATATTCTAATAACAATTTATATAACACACTTTCAATATATCTTTGGAACAAGTTGTACTTCATGATGCTTAATGTCTCTGTACCTCAGTTATCTAATCTCCAAAATGGAGATGTCCACACCTCATACGACTGCTGTTAAAAACTGAATGAGATAATACATTCAGAGAGCAGAGAAGAGGATCTGGAATATAGGAAGCATTAACACTAGCATTATTTTAATCTCTAGTTCATAAAGACTTTAGGGTTCAATTATTAATAAAATGTTAAAATATGATTTTCTTATATTTTATTATCTAGACTTCAAAATCCATCAACTCCAACATTCATATCCTATCTACAAATTCTAATTCCAATTACTATGTCTATTCCATATGTCCAAAACTATACAAATCTATACAAACAGCACAAATCAAAACCTTGTTACAGGAGAACAGATGAAATGGGATGTTTGATTTGAAAAAAGAAAAAGAAAAATCAGAAAACAATATAGTTGGTTTCTAACACTAGAAGTTAGATAATGTTTGTTTTATATGATTTTAATGATTGAAATTGTCAAGAAGAGATACCTTAGCTGACTTGGAGAAGGAAACTGCCAGTGATCAGAGCAGCCTCTAGAGGGAATGGGTGACTTACATACTTCTATTCTGGCAGGGGCTCTTTGCCTGTTACTTAAGTAGTGATACTGAGCAGATGACTCAAGTGCCAAATTGACAGTGAGATCCTTTTCAGAACTGTATAGGATTTGTTTTGAAATTATGAGTTACAAAATCTGAGAAAACATGAGGTTGAGACCTTCATTTTATCGATGAGAAAATGACTATAATGTTAACATAATTCAAGGTCATTCATCTAACCAGTAGCAGAGCTGTGGGTGTAATACCAGTCTTTCTAAATAACTGAGTAACCCCTTTGATGTATAAGTTAACAATATTAACACATTGCAATAAATAATGAGTATACAATTACAAAAAATAAATTTTACTGAAAAATAAATGCGTGAAGTGAGAAATATTTCACTGCTATATATGATAAAAATTATAACATTTACTACTCTAAAATTGCATACTCCAGAAATACCACACTTCACTATGTAATTAATGGTTACCATGTTCAGGCTTCTGTTTTTTTTACAATTTACTAGTCTATAATGCATTTATTTTAGAAAGAAAATTTAAAAATTCAAACACAGATAACAAAAATATTTATAAATCATACTAAGTTACTTGAAGGTTTAATGGTTTAATATAGATTTGAAAAATCAATGAATGTCATCATTGAATACTAAATGTGTGAGGCAGGTTAGCCACTCCACATGTCTAATCAAATCATCAAATCAGCTTAGTTATAAAGGAAAAAATATATACTGAATAAACATTTTCTTTTCAACCCAAATTTTATCAGAATACTATTCTAATAAGAAAGATTCAGTGGCAGCTGGTCTACCTGCATTATCCAATTACATATATTTTGAACATTAAACATCCCTTTCCCAATTTTTACTAACAGAAGAGCATTCTTAAAAAAAACTTTCAAGTATAGCTTCCTTCACAAGACTCAGTTTATTTTTGAATTTCCTCTTTAAAATCCAATCTCTTCATGATGTATTATACAGCATCAGTTTGGTTCTAAAGACATTAACTTAAACCACTGACATTAACTTAAACCACTGTTTTTTATAAAGCTAGGTCTAAGGCACAAAGGCAATATCCTTAGTGTTAGGGATGACTAAGTAACTCCCAAGAACAGTAGTATAAAGCATTCAATTTTAAATTTTAGACCCTTTTACCCTAAATGATTCAGCAAATGTTCAAGACAACCTTGGAGTGGTGCTATTTGGAAAACAAAGAACAGCTGGGTTCAGGAGAAAATGAAGAAGCAGGAGAACATGTGGCCTGCTCAGACAGGGAGGATTCTGGCGGACTTCCTTCAGTGACTGGAGTTCAGGTTCAGGTCATTTAATCAGGCAAGGAATAAACCAGAAAGTTGGAGGAATCAACATATATTAGAGCTAAAGAATGCAGTTATACCAGTTTTACTAGCAATAAAAAATAGTGGACAGCCAAGGCAAACAGAGTGGAATCCAAGGAGGCCTCATTGGAACTGAGAAACACAGACAGGGAAAAAGAGGAAACAATGAAGAAGCTCAAGTGTACAGAATAACATAGTAGAGAATAGTGCAGACATCGTAAGTCAGCCAAAAAAATGGGAAAGGAAAGAAAAGGAGAGTTTGGTTTAATACACCCCTTTCTTCCTTGCCTCCTCGTTTTTGGCTAATTATCTGCTGTAAACACTGGTGTGGAGTTATGTCCCCCGCATGTACTGAATCCTTTCCATTTATTTTTCCATCAGTCTAAGTTCGAGGCCCCCAAACTGGTCATTCATCACACAGGCCACCACAATATCAACCTCATAAAAGTACTATTCTCCCTGTTATCTCTGATCTTCAGTGAATCCCCATTGTGTGTACTTAAGTGCTTAGTCGCCTCAGTAGTGTCTGACTCTTTTGGACCCCATGGGGTGCTCCCCACCAGGCTCCTCTGTCCATGGGATTCTCCAGCAAGAATACTGGAGTGAGTTGCAATGCCCTCCTCCAGGGGATCTTCCCAACCCAGGGACCAAACCCACATCTCTTATGTCTCTTGCATGGGCAGGCAGCTTCTTTACCCTACTCTCCAAATCTTTAGCATGAATCCAGGCCCCAATCTACCTTCAATCTACATCACAAATGACTCCAAGGATCCCACTCTATGTCTTTCAGTTCAGTTCAGTTGCATCTGACTCTTTGCGACCCATGGACTGCGGCATGCCAGGCCTTGCTGTCCATCACCAACTCCCTGAGTTTACTCAAACTCATGTCCATCGAGTAGGTGATGCCATCCAACCATCTCATCCTCAGTCATCCCCTTCTCCTCCCACCTCCAATCTTTACCAGCATCACGGTCTTTTCAAATGAGTCCGTTCTTCATATCAGGTGGCCAAAATATTGGAGTTTCAGCTTCAACATGAGTCCTTCCAATGAACACTCAGGACTGATTTCCTTTAGGATGGACTAGTTGGATCTCCTTGGACTCTCAAGAGTCTTCTCCAACACCACAGTTCAAATTCATCAATCCTTCGGTGCTCAGCTTTCATGCATTGGAGAAGGAAATGGCAACCCACTCCAGTGTTCTTGCCTGGAGAATCCCAGGGATGGGGAGCCTGGTGGGCTGCCATCTATGGGGTCACACAGAGTCGGACACGACTGCAGAGACTTAGCAGCAGCTTTCTTTAGAGTCCAACTCTTACATCCATACATGACTACTGGAAAAAACCATAGCTTTGACTAGATGGACCTTTGTTGGCAAAGTAATGTCTCTGCTTTTTAATATGCTGTCTAGGTTGGTCATGGCAACCCACTCCAGTACTCATGCCTGGAAAATTCCATGGATGGAGAAGCCTGGTGGGCTACAGTCCATGGGGTCACAAAGAGTCAGACACAACTGAGTGACTTCACTTTCACTAGGTTGGTTGTAACTTTCTTCCAAGAAGTAAGCGTCTTTCAATTTCATGGCTGCAATCACCATCTGCAGTGATTTTGGAGCCCCCCAAAATAAAGTCTGACACTGTTTCTACTGTTTCCCCATCTATTTGCCATGAAGTGATGGGACCAGATGCCATGATCTTAGTTTTCTGAACACTGAGTTTTATGCCAACTTTTTCACTCTCCTCTTTCACTTTCATCAAGAGGCTCTTTGGTTCTTCTTTGCTTTCTGCCATAAGTGTGGTGTCATTTGCATATCTGCAGTTATTGATATTTCTCCTGCCAATCTTGATTCCAACTTGTGCTTCATCCAGTCCAGCATTTCTCATGATGTGCTCTATGTTTTTAAACATATTCATTCTCTTCAAGGATCTGGTACCTCTTATCACAATCTTCTGAAACCTGCTCATACTTCAAGATCCAAGTCAAATGTCACCTTCGTTTATAGGAAATTTCTCCCTCATCCTTTTACAAACATCCCCATTCCCATATAAAGTCTTATGCCTTTATATATCTTCAAAATGACAATTTGATGAATAAATAAATGGATTTTAATTTCCTTAATATTGAATAGTTTAGAAAATGAATTTGATGAGACTAAACATAGGAATCTTATTATTAAAAGAAATGGAAGGAAATAGATTCCATAATTTCTTTACAAATGAAAGCTTTTTAAAAGCACAATCAAAAAATTTTTTTGGTCAGAGTGCTTAATATACTCACTATAAGAAACTCAACTTTCCTTTTTAAATGATCTACATTTAAAGGCCACGTCACAACAAGGTCCTTGATATAAACAGACAATTTTAAAAATTCTTTAATAATTGACTCAAATGAGTAACTGACAAAAGAAATGGCTCTGGAAGATTTCAGTCACTTAAAAAGCAAGTTACTGACATGTAATTTCTCTTGGATGTGACTGAATCCCATTGATTTAGTCCTTCCTAGGCCTATTTTCCTTGTGCAGCAGGGCCTGTGTCCATCTGATTTACTAAGCATCTACAGAGACGACCTAACAAGTTTCATTCAAAGCAGAATACTTCCTCCACTTGCTATTATCTGGAGAGAACACACTTAAAGTTACTTTCATGTAGTTCAGTCTGTCAATTCACACAGTATTCAACTGGTTAGATCACACTTAGGACACTTAAGATCATGGGCTTCATGTATTATCTATGTACCGAAAAATGACACACACACACACACACACACATATACACACACACACACAGAATGCATGAACAATTTTATACTAAAGTTAAGTCATAATCACTTTTTTAATAGTATAGTTAGAAGGTAATAATTACCTTCACTTTTCTCAAACTTGCCAAAGTATTTTAGGAAAACAGACAAACATTAAGTACCTCATTAAAAATTGTTTGTGGAGTTCTTATACTTAACTTTTAAAGAAACCATGGAGTATTCAGATAAGGGTCAAAGGAAAGTCATAAGGAATTATATAACTGATATAGTATATCTGAGAGAAAGGCTGAGGAAACTGAGTTATTCACTTCTTTTTTTTTTTTTCTAAAATTTTCACTTTAATTCACCAAAGAATTAAAATAACAGTATAATAAAACAAACTTTGATTAAATAACAACATGCCCTTGCCTAACATAAATTAAATATCAAAACAAGCAATTTGGGCAAATGAAAGTAGGTACTGAACCCAGTGGTTCAATCTTAGGTAAAGAATCCCCCTGACAAGCAGGAGATGCAGGTTTGATCCCTGAGTTGGGAAGAGACCCTGGACAAGGAAATGGCAACCCACTCCAATATTCTTGCTAAGAAATCCCACTGTTGTAGAAACAGGTAATAAACTCTGGAATTGACAGTTTAATTTTCAGATAATCATAATACATGCAAGGGAATAAAGATCACAAGAAATTTTTGTCTGTCTCTTTAATATGCAGGGCTTTAAAGGAAAAAAATCCAATTTAACAGTAAATGAATCTTTTGAACACTTATTGTGTTCTAGTTTCTAACTCTGCTGCTGCTGCTGCTGCTGCTAAGTCACTCCAGTCGTGTCAGACTCTGTGCGACCCCATAGACGGCAGCCTACTAGGCTTCCCTGTCCCTAGGATTCTCCAGGCAAGAACACTGGAGTGGGTTGCCATTTCCTTCTCCAATGCATGAAAGTGAAAAGTGAAAGTGATGTCGCTCAGTCGTGTCCGACTGTAGCGACCCTATGGACTGCAGCCCACCAGGTTCCTCCGCCCATGGGGTTTTACAGGCTCAAGTACTGGAGTGGGGTGCCATTGCCTTCTCCGTTCTAACTCTGGATCTATTAACTAATAAAGTTAATGTATATCAAAATTGTAATTGATAAAAATAAAAACTCAAGAAGAAAACAATCTAATTGCAAATCAAACTCTGTGTTTTGTTTTTTTTTTGGCCAAGCTGCATGGCTTGCAGGATTTTAGTTTCCTGACCAAAGATTAAACCTGGGCCAAAGCCAGGAAAGCACCAAGTGCTAATCACTGGACTGCCAGAGAATTTCTCAAACTTTAATTCTAAGAGTACTACAGGGTAAGCAATGAGGTGTAAAGGAAGCAATGTTATGCATATTTCATGCACATATGTGCTTATATTTATTTATATAGAGAGTAAGTTATTACTTACCAGTAAAAAAAAAAAAAAAAGAGGTTTAATGAGACTTAAAAGTTTGCCCTCTGATAACATGTCTATCTGATATTAATAAATCACACATAGTTACCAAAAATTGTTTTCAGGGATTTCTAAGATGGCCAAACAAACATCAGAACAAGAAGATCTTCTTAGATCTTCTTAGAACTTCTTAGTTTTCAAAGTGAGCAATTTTATATATGGGACATAATACTTCTTCTATAATGGTTGCTGAATTTAAAAAGATGTGACTGCGAAGATTAAAGCTCAAGAAATGTATAAAGAATTAAACTTTTTGTACCATTTACATTCAAGTGACCAGACTAAATCAATAAAATGTCATAAAATAAAGTAGCTGCTGTCACAAAAGGGAAATATGGAAACTCAACAATGTACAGTGACAGAACACTGCAAAAGATTTAGTATTTCCAGTAAGTACTTAAACAATGAAAAGACTTGTGCAGTTAATCCAGGTGGAGTTATATTCTCCAAAATTAAAATGAACCTAAAATGATCAACAGTCCAGATACTAGAATAAAAGTGTTAAAAAGTATAAACATTTTATTAAATCTAATAATATTGTTTGTAGGACATGTAAAAACACAACTGTGCACTATCATAGAGTCTTTATAAAGAGTAGGATTATTATAAGAAGTTAATAACAGAACCTGTAGAAACAGTGTGATAATGAACACTGAAGTCAAGAAGTCTGGGTCCTAAGCCTAACTCACACTAACCAAATGATCTTTGAAAAACTATCTGTCCAGACAATCACAGAAAGATTACAGTATGCCAAGTTTTATTCTGGCACTTGAGATAAAAGTATAACTCTTCCATTAAATTCACAGTCTGATGGAGGGTCAAGACTCTCTACAGGAGAGATTTAATACAAAGTAACAAGCATTATTAGCATATAGGCCTGCAATAAACGGTCAATAAAACATATAAGGCAGACAGACTATCTTTGCTTGATTAGTAGGAGAGCAGGCTAAGGAAAGGATTAACAAGAGAAAACACTAACAAGATTAAAGCAAGTGTTACAAGGTAAGTAGGAATTTATCAGGGAGAGAATATGTGGAATAAAATTTGAAGAAATACAGAGGAGATTTTTAAAAGAGTATATCAGAAAAATGTTTTGCTGGCATTTGGCTATACCAATCAGAAACTAAGTGGAGAGTCTGGCTAGAATTAAAAATTTGGGAGTATTCTGAATTAAAAGAAAGAAGACATCAAAGATGAGATCACCAAGGACTGTGTAGAATGGAAAAAAAAATGTATACCTGTGGCGGATTCATTTTGATATTTGGCAAAACTAATACAGTTATGTAAAGTTTAAAAATAAAATAAAATTAAAAAAAAAAAAAAAAAGAAACTTGGACAGAGGTTTAGGAAGAGCAACAAGTGCAAAGGTAGAGATGTCCACAAAAGGACTATCTAGAGAGACGGACATGAACTTGGGCAAACTGCAGGAGATGGTGAGTGACAGGGAGGCCTGGCGTGCTGCAGTCCATGGGGCTGCAAAGAGTTGGACATAACTCAGCGACTGAACAACAGCAACAATCCAGAGAGATAGAATATCTAAGAGAATGCCATGAATTGAAAGCTAAAGGAAAGGAATCAACTGAGAAATTGAAGATAATTACAGAAGAGTAGGAAATAATCAGTTATGACGAATGGGATCCAGGGGGCACTGGTAGACATGATAGTTTCAGAAGGAAAAGGGAACACCTCTTCTACTAAACTGTTATGAAAAGAGAGGAAAGGGTGGTGGAAGACAGAAGCCTATGGATGTAAGTAAGTTATAGCTTCCGTGTCAGAAAGTTTAGGGATTTCTGTCTGATGGTTTCTGTTTTGTATGTGAAGCAGGAGACAAGGTCATTTGATAAATATGAAGGAAGAGAAAAGATGATGAGATAAGGAGCATGAGAAGAATGGACACAGGTACTCGCAGAAATGAAAGTTCAAGCTGACTAGGAAAATACGGAAGGACTGCCAGATAACACTGAGGACCTGATTTATAATAATCAGGTATGTTAAAAAAATATACATATGAACCAATTAGTGAATTATTTATATCCTAGTAGACATATACTTTCACTCTGTTTATAATTCTGTTCCTTAACTAACTAAAGTTAAAATGTGCACAAAAAACTTACTTGAGCCACTTTTAGTATCTTCTTTGAGGAAGAATTTTTATATTTATTATATTTCACTTAAATATGTTTTCCCTAGAATTAGCAGTTTCTCAGTAAAAGTCTGCACAAGATTTTTATTGGCTTAGGCCAGGCTTAGGCCAACTAATCATAGTCATGTTTTTTTTTAATATTTAATTAGCCTTTTTGTGTGTGTAGTCAATTAGGACTGTATTTTAAAGTGTAAGTAACTTAAAATTTTGTAAAAATCTTTTAATGTTTTACTCACAATCCTACCATACTGAAAAAAAATAGCATGCTTATTTCTTGCTCCCTTCCAATCTCTAGGTATCTGTTATGTAACAACTGAGGAGCATATACTTATATTCTAAAATAGTTTTCTTCATTCCCATGTAATTATCTTGTAATCTATAAAAGATACATATTTTTTGTTCTACTAATTTGCTATACTTATCATTCCCCTCCCATACCATGTTTAAGCTGCTTTTATTCTGGGATTTGTGTATTTTGAGTATGGATAATTTTACTACTATTAATATGGCTATAAATATTCTTTAAATACTTTTCTTTGAATATTTCCTTGTGATAAAACAAATGCCTGAAAATAACAAATATTGTTATTCTTATTAATTGTCAGTGTTTGAATCACTTGACAATTTGTAAAACAGTCAATTTAGAAAACAGACTATTGTGTGTATTCATCTGCGTGTGTGTGTAACCAATACAAATTTCTTTCTAAAGTTAATAACAATGATAATTTTACAAAGTTAAATGTTATACTGAAGGAAACAAGCAGTATTCTACCAGAAGTTAAAACTTAAAGAATTATGTTCTACAAACAGTAATTACCCTGAATGACTTTAAAGATGTATATTTTATTTTTTTACTTTTGCTTTTGTTTCCATTCAACTTCTAGAAATCATCATAATTTTCCTAAATTATTCATAGTTGCTTTTTTTTTAATTTTATTTTATTTTTAAACTTTACATAACTGTATTAGTTTTGCCAAATATCAAAATGAATCCATAGTTGCTTTTTAAATTACATATTTAAAATTCTTACCCAACACAGAAAAGAGTGCTAGAGCTAGTCTTATAAATGTAACTATGCACATCACACAGGCACACACATACAAATGAAGATATTAACAGGAATGAAATAATCTAGAGATTAATTACCAAGTGACAAGAGTAATAAGGGCCAGAGAGGTAGCTCTTAGGCATAATCCAAGTCACAAAGAGCCACTGAAAGGATTAACTGCACGGGGAAAGACACCTGGGACGCCAATCACTGGAGCGAAACAAAGAACTATGGTACAATACCCAAGTACCTATAACAAAAACAGAGCAAACAAAACCAAAAAAAAAAAAAAAAAAAAAGGTAAAGAAAGAACCAGTGTCTTTTATTGCCATGGAATTACCCTAGGAAGCCAAATTAGAAATTCTCAAACTGTTAATAATTTTCTTTCAGATTAAAATGGAAAGAAAATCCAGACTGTTACAAATTACAAAATAAAGTACAGTTTTATTTCCTCTACTCTGACTAAAATTGTATTATGACCTAGTCTGATTTAATTTAACTGACTCTGTATTGCCCAAGCAGTTAAAATTAGCAAAAACTAACAGTACACATATTTTCAGATTAAAGAAAATTCAGATGTCAATGAAGTAGGAACTATCCTTAGAAACACCAGAGGAATGTGAAGGGTAATAAAACACATTTAAGCATTTAAAAGTATCTTAACTCATAGAACAATACAGCCATGAAGGAAAAAATGAATGGAATTACTATAAGTTACATTAAAGTATGACAAAAACTACCATCCCAATCTAAATAAGGTTTGAATCATTTTGTATATAAAAATGACATTAACTAAGCCAAGTTCCCAGTAATATCTGATGAATATTACTCTTAAAATATTAAATATGAATGACTTTAATTAAAACCTATAGATTCTCTATTCTCTTCATCTATGTAAAGGGCATACTATGTGATAAGCATGGAGGGAGCCTGGGACTGGAAAAATTAAAATTAACTTAAATATCAATATATGGTACTGGGAGATGGGAGGGAGGTTCAAGAGGGGTGGATATAAGTACACTTACGGCTGATTCATGTTGATGTATGGCAGAAACAAACACAATAATATAAAACAATTATCTTCCAATTAAAATTAAATAAATTTTAAAAAGATACAATTACTGAGGTTTTTTTATGTGCATAAGCCTTTTTCTGGAATTTTTATTCCTTTCCATTGGTTGTTTTGTCTAGCCCTACACTAATAATAAAATAAAACCAACACAACATTGTAAAGCAATTATCTCCCAATTAAAAATTAAAAAATATTTTTTAAAGATATGGTACTTACACACTAAGAATCATGAATTGACCACGACATACAGACTAAATATAAATGATTGAGAAATCCTCATTCCAGAGAAAAACAGGAGATCATTTTAGATAAGAGCAAGTTAAAGTTGGGGCTTCCCTGGTGGCTCAGATGGTAAAGAATCTGCCTGCAATGTGGAAGACCTAGGTTCGATCCCTAGGTTGGGAAGATCCCTTGGAGAAGGAAATGGCAATCCACTCCAATATTCTTGCCTGGAGAATCCCATGGACAGAGGAGCCTGGAAGGCTACAATCCATGAGGTCACAAAGAGTTGGACACGACTGAGTGACTAACGTAACATAATTAAAGGTGAAGCAAGATGGCATGAAACTAAGTGAAAGTTTTAGGAAGGAGAACTAGGTTATCCCAAACTGTGAATAACTGAAATGAAGACTAAAAAGACTGAGGTCAGGTGTGGAAGACCTTAGACCATGTTTTAGACTCTGGATTTACCTTGTAACAAACGAGAAGCTTCTGGACAAATTTAAGTACAACGTGAACAAATTCTTTAGACAACTAGATGGAGACTGGAGACATTCAAACTATTGATGGTGCTGGTTACTATAACAGACTAAGAGGGAGTTAATGAAGGCATATAACCTCTATTTCTATTCATTTAATCCTCACAGAAATTCTATGAGGTAGAAACAATTACTATTCTCAGTTCATAAATGAAGAAACTAAGGCACAGAGATCACTGCAGATGGTGACTGCAGCCATGAAATTAAAAGATGCCTGTGCCTTGGAAGAAAAGCTATGACCAACCTACATAGCATATTAAAAAGCAGAGACATTACTTTGCCAACAAAGGTCCATCTTGTCAAAGCTATGGCTTTTCCAGTAGTCATGTATGGATGTGAGAGTTGAACTATAAAGAAAGCTGAGCGCCAAAGAATTGATGCTTTTGAACTGTGGTGTTGGAGAAGACTCTTGAGAGTCCCTTGGACAGAAAGGAGATCCAACCAGTCCATCCTAAAGGAAATCAGTCCTGAATATTCATTGGAAGGATTGAAGCTCCAAAACTTTGGCCACCTGATGCAAAAAACTGACTCACTAGAAAAGACTGATGCTGGGAAAGATTGAAGGCAGGAGGAGAAGGGGATGACAGAGGCCGAGATGGTTGGATGGCATCACCGACTCGATGGACATGAGTTTGAGCAAGCTCTGGGAGATGGTGGAGGACACGGAAGTCTGGTGTGCTGCAGTCCATGGGGTTGCAAAGAGTTGGACACAACTGAGGGACTGAACTGAACTGAAGGCACAGAGATTATATAACTTACTCAAAGTCAAAACTAATAACTGTTGGCAGAGAATTTGAACCCAAATAATTTGGGCCCCAGACATAAGCATTTTAACCACTGTTCTGCCACTGATAGGAACTAGAGTAAAACACTGAAATAGGAAAAACAAAAGCTTTAAGAAGGAATGTTCATCACCAATGTTATTAAATGCTGAAACAAGACCAAAAATGAAGAGTACTTAGAAAATTAAAATGGCTTTGATTTTAGCAATTCAGAATTTATCAGTGACTTCTTCAATTAAAACTATAATTTTGCCTTTGTAATCAACCACCAAACACAAATTCAATTTCCTCAAGGTCCAATCACCAAACACTATTAATAAGGTCCAAAACATTATATAAAAAGTTACAAAATTGAAAAGAAGCTTCAACGAGCTTGAAATTATGCATTCTCAATATATAAAAAGTTACAAAATAGTCTCTGAAAACAAATTGTTTTTAAATCAAAAGAATTTGACATATACTAGTAATACAGCAAACTAACATTTTATATTATGCTATACAAAAATATAAAATAAAACTATTTTTAAATGACATAGTATCTGCAGGTATTTAAAAATATTTCAAGCAAAACTGCACATAGATCATCCAAAGGGCAAAGACAAATATATGCACTGCCTGACTAGGTAACGTATGAGATATTAGTTGGTTATGTCATAATAACACATATTAGTTTCTTCAGACATAAATATCATAACATATAAAAAGTAAAACTTCAGTTTTGCCAAAAGTATCATTAGCAAGCAAAACACACACACACAAAATACCTGAAAGAAAAGGCCTGTAATCTACATAAAAAATATGTGATAAACTCATCTTTAAAAAAAGAGAAAATATCTCAATAAGGAGGCACAGGATATGGAAAGACAACACATGGATGAGAAAATCCAGATGGCTAATCAATATATGAATAAATACTCAACAACACAGTCACAAAATAAAATAAAACTGTCAATTTCTATCAACCAAATTGTCAAAAACTTACACAATAACATCCTCAAACAATTATGTATATTGGGAAAGATACAATAATATATATTAAAATGTAATAGATACATATAGTTTGGTCTAGCAAACTCAATTTGAGATAGAAATCAAACAAAAAAAAACATGAATTTCCATTTATAGATAAATATTAATGAATTATGGTTTATTTTATTGTATTATTTTATTGCTATTTAAAAGACTGGTTTAGTTCTATATTTACTGAAAAAGTCCACTATGTGTTTTCAAGTTTAAAAAAAAAATAAGGGACATTTCAGAGTAAAGCATACAATAGCTATAAAAGGGAGAGAGGGAGGAAGCCAGCCAATATGCCCTGAATATTGGGGTGTATTTCGTTTGCACTTAGAAGAAAGAAGTATGGCTGATTATACACTAATTGACTATGTCTGTTACCTCAAATGGAAAGGGTTTTGAGGAAACAGAGTGAAAATAACATTTCTTTGTACACTTATTAAGCAATTAAAAACAACATATATTGCATTAATACTTAAAAAACAATCTGTTAAATTAACAAATACGCTCTAATCCAGTATGCCAGTATCTTCAAAATAAAAGGCTATCTGTATATGCCAAACATTTATTATACTGATGGTTTTTGTTTTTCCCAGAATTGTATGTATATGTATGTATAATGTATATATACAGTTTCTTCATGAACATGTTTAAATTTTCTAATTATTTTTAACTACAACGTTAGAAAATATTATGGTAATAGTTATGCAAAATAGCACATTATAAAGTATCTTTTTTTTTAATCTTACTTTTATGTAATGTTACAATCCCCCAATCATAAATTGTGGTATTTTAGGTCAAATAATTCTGCCCAGAACTCTGCCACAAAAGGACTTCCCATCTTCTTGAGAATGCTCACAAAGCATCTCTTCTCTTCTGGAAAGCCTTGCTCTATTTTTCCCTACTTGCTTAAACCTACCCATTCTTTTACAAATCCATTGGCTTTACTGGCTACCACTGTTTCTTTTTTTTTTTACAATTATCTTATTGGGTAATCCTATACTACCAGTTCCTATTATCTGAGAATTTTCAGAAAACTGATTATTTCTACATAACAAATTTCTGTGGCTTTCCGGTCATAATGATGGAGAGTTGAGAGGAAGAAAGGAGGAAGGAAGAAGGGAAAGTGAAGGAGGGTAAGAGGGAGGGAAAAAAGAAAAAAAGGAAGGAAGAAAGTGAAAAAAAAAAAGGAAAGCAAAAGAAAGGTACTTGTTCAGTAAGGCATACTTTAATTATATCACTAACAAAATGCCAAATCATTTTTAGTTGAAAACATACAGATTTATATCCACACTGCATATTATTCTAATTAGTTCTTTTGATCTATATAATCATCTGAAGACCAAGAACTGTTGAACTCAATGTAAACCCTCCCATTCTGAGACATTTGCAAGAAAGAGCAGCAGAATTAAAGTCCGTCAGACAACGAAATACAATCGACAATAGAGTTCATAAAGAGTGATGGTCTCCTATTAAAGCCAGCTGGGAAAACGGGCAGACTGAGAAATTTCAAGTTAAATTTCCATTTCTTTAGTTGAAATTGCACCTTATATGAATATTCCTATTATCCCGGGGATTCAGGGGAACCAAACTAGTGTTTAGTCAAATACTGTCTGATGTATCTTTTTTCAAAAATGAGATACTAAGAAATATGTATGTGCAAAATACACTTCCAAGGTTTTGGTTTTGTTTTTTAAATTATTGTGTGATGGGGCCCATATCCAGGCACTCAGTATCAACTCTAAAACAGAGTCCAATGCTGTACAAGTGTTACAAAATATATTTTAGTAAATTACTTTCTCTTTCTCAGCATGTTTCCACAGGGCAAAAAAGTTTTATGTGGGACAACTTTATGACTTCATTCCCAACAGAAATGTGCCCTCTCAAAGTTAACAGGCATTGATCTTTAGACCAGTGAGCCTATAAAATCAGCTCTAATAATACACATCTAAAGTGACAATAAAAAGGACGATACTTTCTGGTTACACGTAATAGGTAAGGTCTATGTAATTACTAAACAAAGCTGCCCTGATTTACTGACATGTCATTTCTGACCAAGAGTTACTAGGAAGAAAAAAGGAGAGGGGAGGACAAATGGAGAAAAAAAATTAACTTGAAAGAATAAAAACACTGCTTTAAAGATATAACAGAACTAAATGATTTGTGTATCACAGTTAACATAAAATGTAAAGGGGTAATAGTCATGTTACTAAAAAAAATTTAACTTATTTATTTTGAAAACAGATTCCTATAATAGAATTCAGTGCTTGGTCACTCTTCCCCTACATTCCTATCCTAAACTTTGGTTTCTTTTTAATGAAAAAAAGGAGTCAGCAAAACAAAATGCCACCATTAAATCATTCTGCAACATTTTGTGTCAAAAATGTAATGGGAAATGCACACATCAAGGGAAAGGTTACTGTTCTTCCAGAACATCTTTTCACTTGGTTCATGGCTCATCCTTCTACATAACCGTGCAGGCACTGCTGACGGTTTTCTCTCTCGGTTTAATGTGGCATTTGAAGGATTATGGCATTTTCAGAAACCACAGTGCAGTGATTTTAGTGGTTATCTGACTGAAAGTGATACTGCGACTCAGAATAACTGCGCTGTTTATGTGCAGTGGTAAAAGTCAGCTACCAGCTCTTTTCACATTATCAACCTAGTTCCTGATTGCGTATTTTCTTAATAATACATTAGGTCAGTCTAGAAACTAACGCCAGAATTAGAGAAAACTCCATTTAAATGGGAGCCTGCTGTACACAGGTATACTATATTTAATTTTAAATATTATTAACTGCATTGTTATAGAAAGAGTTAATTCAGCAATTGGTAATCTTAACTCATTTCAGTTTAGGATAAATGTAACTGAAACTGTTTCACAAAAAGGGTTAAAATAAACAATTAAAAGGAATATTCTTAGAAATTAAAATGAAAAGAAATCATATATCATACATGTAAATCAATTAAGAACTATAAAGATACAGTAAATGAGATATGCTATAAATACCCAGGTAATATTTTAATCTACTAATATTTGAATAGATTACTTATATTAATATATTTAAAGTATATTTTAAAAGCTCAATCTATAATATTTTATTTTATAGAATTAAGAAAATAAAAAACTTTTCAAAGTGAAAGAAAACAGTTTCTACTATAAACTATTTCTCACAAACCTACATCTCAATTAGTAAAAAATGAAAAGTGGCTGCCTTAAACTTAATTCATATGCTCTGGTAAGCTATGAGCTATAAAATATATAATTGACAACGAAATTAGAAAAATAATATGGATTAATATGATAAAAAATAGCATTGTTGGTGGGAGGTTTGTGCTGTAAATTGTTCAAAATCCCAGACTGCGGGGTATTTTTCATTTCTGAATTTCCTTCTCTTCTCCTTTAGTCTATGATATAATGAAATCACAGAATGTGAAAATTAAAAGGTATCTTCAAATATATCTAACACATTGCTTAATTTATAAATGAGATAGATGGTTTCCAGAAAAGTTGTCTGCATCCTCAAGGTGACACAGTCTTCAAACTCTCAGTTTTAGTCCTATACCCTCCACCATCATTTTGCCTGGTTAGTTATCTAATGAAGTTTTCAAGTGAGGTTCATTTTTTGAGCCTATTAAGATAAACATTCAATGTACTATCACTGCCAAAGAGAGACTGTCCTTAATATGCAAGAAAATTATGTTCCTGGCTTTCCTAATCAATAATTTCTTCATATATGTTAACAGGATTATGTGGAAAATTAGAGCTGAAATAATGACATATACCACATCTAAATAATAAGTGAATAGAGTGAAATAAGGGAAAAATGAGGTTTGATAACTTACTTTTATCCTTATTCAAAAAACAGAGATAGAAATATGAAAACATTTGTTCAAATACAACGTTATAGCTAATACACACACATTCACACATGTACATTTTAAAACCAGAACAAGATCACCCTAAGGTTAAAGAATTCTGAGGTTATGTATTTCTGAGATTTAAGTTTCAGTTTTATGTATGCTAAAGAATCAACTAAATGATGCAAAACTTCCCAAGTGGGGAACAAAGTAACATTTATTTTACAAAGATTCTGAAATGACAATGTTCTTATTTGCTCACTGGATTTCAAGGGACCGCAATTCTTCGTCTACTAACTTGTATTGTTCTATTCATTTAAATAATCTCTCTTCTCAAAGACAAAACCCTCAGATCACAGGTAATTAAAAGGCTGACTACAACAGAGGTAAATCTGTTTTTCAAATTTAATCTACCAAATGCAAATATACTGCACTTGTGATCTTTTTTTTTTTTTTCACAACTGGTGGTTAATACAAATACTCACCTCTCTAAAATTTCACATCATTGTGCCTATAAACTCAAGATTTCTTCAGTCTATTATTAGAATGATGCTGTTGTATTCTTCAAGACAACACAGAGGGACTACAAAATCATTTAGTAAACAGATGACCACAATTAAAATGACGAGTGACCAAAATGGTAAAGATAAGATGCATCACACATTTTCACAAACAGCCGCTTCAATTAATATATGCCACATTATGTATGCGATTTAAGTATGTACACATATGCCATTTTAATGTGTATACATATAACATAAATACAATGTAAATATATTCATATACCCTTCAACCTGAAAGTTATTTGTAAAAGATGTAACTTGCCCCTGAAAAAAGGATAGAGCATATTTCCTTAAAAACAAAAGTCCCAGAGATAAACATCTACAAAGGTCACATTTATTGAGTCCTATGCCTCTCATTTAATATAAAGTACAAATGAAGAATATGACATCTAAAGTTAAAAACAAAAAGTAGTAATTTTAATAAATCCTTTTAATATCAAAGAAAATCAAATAGTATAGTTGGAAGAATAAAGATTACAGCACTACAGTCTCAAAGAACATCAAATTTAATTAAAAAACAAACAAACAAAATTCAAAACATCAGATATGATCCCAAAAGGGATGTCATCATTTAGCCTGAAACAAATACATTTATCAAAGACAATTTTTATTCTACCAAGGAGCCGAAATGTAAATTTATGTTGAGTCTGTATGAGCTAAGAGCACAGACTGTTTGAATCTGAGTATCAGTTTCACTACTTTCTTTTGGGAAGTTATTTATGCCTTAGTTGCCCCAACAATTCAATGGAAGCAATACTACTGCTCATCTTATAGGGTAGATTTAAGGATTGAATGATTCAATATGTACATATATATATATGGTATCTGGTCCATATAAGCATTATATAAATGGTTTATTACAGTTGTTTGCATATATAGGGTATTTACAATTCCCTAATTATTGTGCCAAGCCATTTACTTCTATTTATCTCAATTAATCCTCCAACAACCTCTGGGTTAGGTACTATTGACTATGGTTATTTTACAGATAAAGAAACCAAACCACAGAGAACATAAAGGCAGAATTCCCAAATAACAGAAACAGGTTTTAAATCAGGTGGCTGGCTATAAATACCCATTTTTAATTGGTCATTATACTGAAGTGGGTTGCCATTGCCTTCTCCAATATAAAACTGTTTCCCAAAATGTAGAAAGACTCTGAAATTTAATAATATTTAGGCTTTTCACATAAATTTATCAGGTTTGCTTTAAAAATATCCAATGTAAAATATCATGCTGAAGAAGGAATAAAATGGGATAAGTTTTTCACATACAAGATTCACTTTAATTAGAAGTATCTATTTCATTAAATTCTTTTGTTAAAGAAGAAACATATTCAGTGACAGGTGTTCAAGATGGTATGGCAGGCTTTATTTAGGACCATCATGACAGATTTAGGAACCACTGCATTGGGATTTTATACTGGGGCAGAAAGACTGGGTTAAACTCTGAATACAGTATGGCCAAGACGGAATTTATAGAAAAAGTACATGGTGGGGATCAATGGATAGAAAATTAATAAGTGGAAATATCAGTGCTAAGGGGGTTTTGGCTAAACTGACCTGAAAGAATTTTTTCTTAAGATATGCCTGGGTGATCAGAATGGTAGAGACTGAGGAACCGGATCAGATACCTAGGGTGATCAGACATCAAGGGTGAGAGGTTCTGCTTAAACTGACTGAGCAGGGTTCCTGCTAAAACTGGACATTATAAGGAAACATACAGATGAACTTCGGAGAAAGTTCAGTAACCTGACTAAAGTTTGTTCCAGCAAAGAATCTTTATTGCCTTTAGCACATTAAAAATTTTTTTTTGCAGAAAAAACAACAAAAACTAATTTTATTTAATCAAACACATGTAAAAATAATATTAAGATTAAAAAATGGATTAGGAAAGGAATAGGCTATGCAGAACAAGTGACAAGAGAATATTTGCAGTGGTTTTCTGAGGGTGAGGGTGAGTGTGGGATATGGGATACATGGCATATGGAATCTTCCTCCAACCAGGGATCAAACCCATAACACCTGCATTTGGAGTGCAGAGTCTTAACCACTGGACCACTGGGGAAGCCCATAAGAGTAATATGAAGATGAAAAAAATGGATCAGGAAAGTAACAGGCTATGAAGAACCAGTGACAAGAGAATATTTGCAGGAGTTGTCTGAGGGCAGGGTGGGAGTTAGGATTGACAGTAAATAGGCAGAGCACTTTTTGAGGTAATGGAAAATTTTCTAAAATGGCACTCTATTGATAGCTGAACAGTTCTATACATTTATTAAAAATTGTAACAGTCTACATATAAAATGGCTGAATTTGTACAGTATGAAAATTAAATCTCAATATAGTTATTTTTAAAAAGAAAAAATATTTGCTCTTTATCAAAGGAAGTAGGTTGTAGCAAGGGAACTGACTTATTTTCCAGTCTCTTTAGCTAAATGAGAGAAAAGGCAACAAGAATGACTTCCGCTCTAAGAGACTTAATCAAAAAATATATATATTCTACATAGTTAAAGGATAGTCTAGAAAGAGATTCTGAAAGTATGTGTTTACAGGAGAGCCTGTGAGGAAATGTAATTTAGTATAGGTTTGGGAACTTGTAACATCACATATGATTATCAGAGGTAGTCTGTTAGAGCTCAGAGATGATATAGCCTGACATCTTTTCTATTCAAATAAAAAAACAGAGACCCTCTGAGATTCAGCAACTTGCTAGAATTGGTAAGAGACAAGCTTGGACTAACTGAGGTCTAATTCTCAGTGAAGTAATCATTGTCAATCAGAAATCCTTATTTATCTACCCTTTTTGTTGTTTGCTACAAGTATATACTATTTTAAAGTTTGTTTTTAATAAGTAAAAATGAAAAAACAAATCAATTAAGACCTAAAGAAAAGTCTTTGCTCTCAAAGAGATGACAGTGTTTCAGTGTATAAGGCTGAAATGCATACAGACTTAGCAGTGTATCAGTTAATAATTTAACAAAAATTTACTCTGATTAATTTTCTGTGCCATATTGTAGAAGACTATGAGAATCATCATGAATAAATGGAAGGCCTCACTTAATCTAGTGAAAAAAGTAATTCATAGATAATTTCCAAGGAATTGGATAATAGCATGATGTGGGATTTTATGTGGATCCCAAGGTCAATCGAAGTAAGAAAAACATCATTATGGGATCATATACGTCTGGAAGGATACACGAAAGAAGTAAATACTGAGACCTAGTCTTAGAAGAAAGAGAATATGGTCTGAAATAGTATAGGAAGCAGGGAAGTCTCAAGCAAACAGTTGTAGTGCCCATCCAAAAGACCAGCATACTCAAGAAAAGAAGCACTGACAACGGAAATAAAATCAATAAATTGCTTGAAAAACACAGCTTACCATAACTAACGTAAGACAAAAGAAAAAGTTTTCAATAGCTCTATTATCTAAATATTTTAAAAATCGAGGGACTTCCCTGGTGGTCTAGTGGTCAAGACTCTGTCCTTCCAATGGAGTGGGTGTGGGTTCAATCCCTAGTTGGGTTACTAGGACCCCCACAAGCTGCATGGGGCAGTCAAGAAATAAAAAGTAATAATAAATAAGTAAAGATTTTTTAATATGAAATTAATTACCAAAAACATCCCAACAAAGAAAATTCTAGTCCAGAATGGGAGAAAATAATAGCAAATGAAACAACTGACAAAGGATTAATCTCCAAAATACACAAGCAGCTCATTCAACTCAATATCAGAAAAACAAACAACCCAATTAAAAAGTGGGCAGAAGACCTAAACAGACATTTCTCCAAGGAAGATATACAGATGGCCAATAAACACATGAAAAGATACTTAACACTGCTCATTATTATAGAAATGCAAATCAATATACAATGAGGTATATCACCTCCTACCAATCAGAATGGCCACCATCAAAAAATCTACAAACAATAAATGCTAGGGAGGGTGTATAGAAAACGGAACCCTCTTGTACTGTTGGTGGGAATGTAAATTGATACAGCCTTATCAATGAAAATTGATATGAATACAGTATAGAGATTCCCTAAAAAACTAGGAATAAACTACCATATGACCCAACAATCACACTACTGGGCATATACCCTGAAGAAACCATAAGTGGAAAAGGCACACACTGCAATGTTCACTGCAGCACTATTTACAAATAACTAGGACATGGAAGCAAACTAGATGTCCATCAACAGATGAATGGATACATAAGCTGTAGTACATATATACAATAGAGTATTAGTCATAAAAAGGAACACATCAGTTCTAAAGCAAAGGATGAACCTAGAGCCTATTATAAAGAGTAAAATAAGTCAGAAAAACAAATATTGTATATTAGCATACATATATGGAATCTAGACAGATAGTACTGATGAACCTATCTGCAACTCAGCAATGGAGACACAGACCTAGAGAATGGACTTGTGGCCACAGTTGAGGAAAGAGGGGGGATGAAGGGAGAGAGTAGCCTGGAAAATCCCATGGACGAAGGAGCCTGGAAGGCTGCAGTTCACGAGGTCTCTAAGAGTCGGACACGACTGAGCTACTTCACTTTCACTTTTCACTTTCACGCATTGGAGAAGGAAATGGCAACCCACTCCAGTGTTCTTGCCTGGAGAATCCCAGGGACAGGGGAGCCTGGTGGGCTGCCGTCTACGGGGTCGCACAGAGTCGGACACGACTGAAGCGACTTAGCAGCAGCAGCACTGAAACATGTACCTTACCATATGCAAAACAGATAGTCAGTGGGAATTTGCTGCATGACACAGAGCACTCAAACCCAGTGTTCTGTGACAATGAAGCTGGTAAGATGGGATGGAAGGTGGCAGGGAGGCTCAAGAAGGAGGGGACGTGGGACATATGTACACCTATCGTTGATTCATGTTGATGTATGGCAGAAACCAACACAATACTGTAAAAGCAATTATTCTCCAATTAAAATTAAATTAAAAAAGAAAGAAAGAAAACTCTGGTTCAGATGGTTACATTTGAGAAATTCAATGAAAATTCAATGAAGAAATAAAAATCAATCAATAAATACTTAAAAAAAAAATAGAATACTTTCTAACATCTTCTAGAAGGCCAGTATAACCTGAAAAACAAAATCTGATGAAGACTAAAGAAATTGTAAGAATAATATTTGCATGAATAGAGACACAAAACCCTTATCAAAATACTAGCAAATGAAATCCAAATATATAGCCCAGGAGGGCCTTATCCCAGGATTATAAAGTTGATACAACTTTTGAGGTCTCCATCCGTGAAGGATGGAAAAGCTAGACGGAAACACTGCTTGTGCACCTACTTGTGCCAAGATCTCCTTATTGAGAGGTCTTAACACTTCTCGCCACTGACTCTGTAGTTTTCAATTTCCTAGCCCTTTCCCTTCTTCTTCACTCCAGTCCCTGGGTCCATTAAACAGCAAAAGCCTTCTGATTTTAACCATAATGATCAGCTTGGCTTCTGATCCTGACTGACTACCTTAACACCAGGCAGCTCTCAACACCTGCATAAACAGGTTTTTTTTTTTTTAAAATCTTATTTAATAATTTCTTATACAATAGCATCAAAAACATTAAATACTTAGGAATACATTTAATAATAAACATGTAAGACTTCTACAATGCAAACTATATAAACATTGATGAAAAAATAATGGATATCTGAAAATCTGAACAAATGTAAAGATATACCTAGTTCATGCATCAGAAAACAATTCTGTTAATGCTTCCCAATATTAATGCTCCCCAAATTCATCCACATATTCAACACAAAACTAATCAAAATCCCAGTAGGCTTCTTTTGAAACACTGTGGTTAAACATATGTAAGATTTACCATTTTAACCGTTTTTAAGTGTACATTTCAGACACACGAAGTATATTCACACTGTTGTGCAAGCATCACCACCATTTATCACTTTACACAACTTAAACTCTGTACCTATTCAAACACTAACTCCCCAGTCACCCTGCTCCTGGCAACCATGACCCCACTTTCTGTCTCTATGAATTGGATTACTCTTAAGTATCCCGTATTAAGTAGAATCATACAACACTTGTCCTTTTTTGACTGGCTTATTTCAGTCAGCATGAAAGTCGTCAGTGTTCATTCATGTTATAGCATGTATCAGAATTTCCATCCTTTTTATAGTTGAAATATATCCTGAGGGCTTCCCTGGTGGCTCAGTGGTAAAGAATCCACCAGCCAATGCAGGAGACGTAGGTTCGATCCCTGGATCAGGAAGATCCCCTGGAGAAGGAAATGGCAACCCACTTCAGTATTCTTGCCTGGGAAACACCATGAACAGAGAAGCCTGGTGGGCTAGAGTCCATGGCATCGCAAAAAGTGACTTGACTTAGTGACTAAACAATAACAACATGTATATATCATATTTTGTTTATCCATTCATCTATTAATGGACACTTGGTTTGTTTACCCCATTTGACTACTACTAATAATGCTGCCAGGCTTCCCTGGTAGCTCAGCTGGTGAAGAAGCTGCCTGCAATGCAGGAGACTCTCATTCAATTTCTGGGTCGGGAAGATACCCTAGAGAAGGCATAGACTGCCTACTCTGGTATTCTTGGGCTTTGCTGGTGGCTCAGTCGGTAAAGAATCTACCTGCAACGCAGGAGACCTGGGTTGGGAAGATCCCCTGGAGGAAGGCATTGCAACACACTCCAGTATTCTTGCCTGGAGAATCCTCATGGACAGAGGAGCCTGTTGGGCTGCAGTCCATGGGGTCACAAACAGTCAGACACGACTGAGCGGCTAAGCACACAGCAATAATGCTACCATGAATATGAATGTATATCTCTTTAAGCTCCTGCTTTCAATTCTTTGGGGTATACACTCTCTAGAAGTGAAATTTCTTTTTCTCCACATCTTCCTCCAAACTTGTTATTTTTGTTTGTTTGATAATAGTCATTCTAATGGGTTTGAAGCAGTATCTCATTGTGGTTTTGCTTTGAATTTCACTAATGATTAATGTATAGCATCTTTTCATATGCTTAATAACTGGAGAATTTCTTTGGAGAAATGTCTGTTTAAGTCTTTTGCTCATTTTTAATCAGTTTTTTTCATTGTTGTAAATGATTTGTTGTTCTTTTTACACTCTTGATATCAATCTCTCATTGGATGCATGATTTGCAAATATTTTCTCACACTTTGTTGGTTGCCTTTTGACTCTGTTGGTAATTTCCTTTGACACAGACATTTCTAATTTTGAATGAAGTCTAATGTATATTTTTTTTGTTGTTGCTGGCCCGTGCTTTTTTTGGTATCATATCCAGGCTTTTTTCCTTTTAATAAAAATGGAAAGCTCTTTCTGACACTCATATGAAAATGCAAAGGATCCCAAATAACAAATAAGCTTACGATAAGACCTCAATAATCCAGACATTAGTACTGGCCTAGAAGTATGTACATAGCTTGATGGAACAGAATACAAAGTCTAGAAACTGACCCTCATTTAAAAAGCCAATTAATATTTAACAATGAAACCAAAGCAACTTAATGTAGAAAGGAAATGCTTGCTAGAAATTTGTTAGAAAATTGGTGCTAGAAAACTAGAAATCCACATGGGATAATAAACAAACCTTCCTTAACTATACCTGAAGTTAAACAAAAATTAACTTCAGATGAACCACACAATCTCAGTATAAAAGATAGATCATAAAGCTTTTAGAAGAACACAAAGATAATTTTTGTGACCTGGACCTAAGCAAAGACTTCTGAGATAGGACACAAAGGCATTAATCATAAAATAAAAAGTTGCTAAACTGAACTTAGTAAAATTAGTAATTTCTGTTCTCTAATACCATTAAAAAATGAATAAGCAGGCCATAGATAAAGACTGTATGTCTGAAAAACATGTATTTGCAAAATAGAGTATATTAAAAACTCATATAAACTCAATACTAAACATACAACCCAATTTTTTTTTTTAATGAGCAAAATAATTAGCTCACAAAGGAAGATATACAAACAGCCAGGGAGCATATAAAAATGTGCTCAACATTATTATACATCAGAGTAATGCAAACTGAACCCACAGTGCAATTCCCTCACACATTCATTAAAATGGCTGAAATCAAATAAAACTAAACATACCATTTATATGTTCTACAAGAGGTAACTTCTAGGGGAAAAAAATACAGTGGTTGCCTTTGAGAAGAGGGAATGACTAGGAAAGGGCACAGCTCTTCAGAGTGATAAAAACTGTTCTACATCTTAATAGAAATGGGGGTTACATAAGCACATCATAAAAAATTTTACTACGTGCTTTTCTTAAAATTCACCAATTTATTCATTTAACATTTATGCATTTCACTGTTTGTAACTTTAACCACACACACACACGTACACAAGCCACTACTGAACTTAACAGATTTATTTTTGCAGTGGTTGGGGCTGGCAATTCTGAAACTACTTCCTATATATTCTAAGCTTGAGTGAATAGGAAAATATATTGTCCTGAAACCTAAACTGGATAAGACAATTTATGAATACATTTTTATATTTCTATGAAATATTTCTGTGAAATATTTCAATTTTTATAGAAATGTTTCTATGAAACTGTTTCATCTCATTTCATCATTAATTCAGAATTTATAATCTTTAGGAAGCTTAATTATTGTTTCTCTAAGTAGTTTACAGTGTCTGGATTTAAAAACACTGAACAAATCACATGTAACTAGACTTCTATACAGATACAGCCATTTTTCTTGAATTTTAATGTCTGTTGTTTACATCAAAATTATTAAGATCATATTTTGTCAAAATATTTTTAAAAATATATCAGATAGGGTGACACATAATGAAACTTTAAATAGTTGCAATGTTTGCATTTTTCCTACTTATCTTTGATTAAAGTGAAAGTCGCCCAGTCGTGTCCGACTCTTTGCGACCCCATGGACTATAGCCTACTAGGCGCCTCTGTCCATGGAATTTTCCAAGGAAGAATACTGGGGGGGTTGCCATTTCCTTCTCCAATCTTTGATTACAAATAGAAAGAAAAATATCTTTGTTAATCAGTGCTCAGGCTAATTTCTTTATACATTCTAGCATTATTCATATATTAAATGCTGGCATTCTTATAGAGTTTTAATTCTGGTATTAAGCTGATTGAATTTTTTTTAAGTTAATAAAAATAAGTAACCAGGTCTTCAAAAATTATAATAAACTTTCAAAACTAAAGTAGACCTCACTAGGTTTTTTTTTTAACATCAAAAAGCTTAAAAATCA
The DNA here is from genome assembly GCF_029407905.1 of Bubalus kerabau. NCBI lineage: Eukaryota > Metazoa > Chordata > Mammalia > Artiodactyla > Bovidae > Bubalus > Bubalus kerabau. Next base: position 22,014,794 of record NC_073631.1, on the reverse strand, counting down.
ATTGTTAAACAAAATGAAAATTTAGAAATATTTTCTCAAAATATGGATATAATGATGTTAAACTCTCCAGAATATGACAGAAGTTTCTGAATTCTATTCAATTTTAATTTTACTTATGCATTAGGTGATCTTGTTTGGTATTCATATCAGAATTCCTTGAAAATCTGTTTCTATAAACTATTTCTTATTATGGTTATTCAAAAAGTAAATGTAAAAGTTTTTTAAGCAGTTAAAAAACCTAAGAAAAGGAAATTTCAAGTCATAATTATACTCCTCTGTTTAAATTTTCAAATAATTGCGAGTGCTTCATTAGTTTGTATTTAGAACGCTTACACTTACCTTCCCTTTTGTTTGTTTTTTTTTTTAATTTTTTTTTAATTTTTAAACTTTACATAACCGTATTAGTTTTGCCAAATATCAAAATGAATCCGCCACAGGTATACATGTGTTCCCCATCCTGAACCCTCCTCCCTCCTCCCTCCCCATTACCTTCCCTTTTGATGTGAATCTTGTTAAAGAATTAGCACATTTCCTCAGGCTATGAGTTATAGGAAGTCTATATGTCTTTCAACATCTTGATATGCTACTGTATCTTTGCCTTTTATGTAAAATTAGATTTTTATATCAGGTTTTTGATAATATTTTAAGCCTATTTTATATTAAAAATAAAAATTAGGAAGATTTAATATCGGGCCAATGATTCCGTAATGCAACGTCCTATGAGGTGTGTAAGCCATCAACTACCACAGGGAGGCGCTCTTTGCTCAGTGACTTGGAGTAAGAAGAGGCGAGCTATAAGGATATGTGAAACAGAGACTGTGCCTTCCAGACGGCCATACTTGCAAGAGGAAAGTCAAGTAATATTACAGCACTAACAGCAGTGAACTCAAAACATTAAAACCTATCCTTGAAACTGTTGGTAAAAATAAGGAATAGAAACAGAAGATTAACCAGAAATGTCTTTGTGCAGGAAATGTTTTTAATAATTTAAAATTTATTAGAAGAAAAATCATTTTACAATTTGTTTCTAATTTATAAATATCCAAATAATATACATTTGCACCATCACTTGACATTCCTACATAAATATGCAAATTTTATCATTAAGACTGATCACTATGTGATAAACTACATAAGAAATAATAAATTGGAAAGTGTATAATCAAAATAAATCATTCTGAATATTTTAGTCCATCAGTCAGTTTAGTCGCTCAGTAGTGTCCGACTTTTTGTGACCCCAAGGACTGCAGCACGCCAGGCTTCCCCCATCAACAACTCCTGGAGTTTCCTCAAACTCATGTCCATTGAGTCAGTGACGCCATCCAACCATCTCATCCTCTGTCGTCCCCTTCACCTCCCCACCTTCAATCTTTCCCAGCATGAAGGTCTTTTCAAATGAGTCAGCTATTCACATCAGGTGGCCAAAGTACTGGAGTTTCAGCTTCAGTATCAGTCCTTCCAAAGAATACTCAGGACTGATTTCCAATAGGATGGACTGGTTGGATCTCCTTGCAGTCTAAGGGACTCTCAAGAGTTCTCCAACACCACAGTTCAAAAGCATCAATTCTTCAGCACTCACCTTTCCTTATAGTCCAACTCTCATATTGATACATGACTACTGGAAAAACAATAGCCTTGACTAGACGACCTTTGTTGGCAAAGTAATGTCTCTGCTTTTTAATATGCTGTCTAGGCTGCTCATAACTTTTCTCCCAAGGAGTAAGCGTCTTTTAATTTCGTGGCTTCAGTCACCATCTGCAGTGATTTTGGAGCCCAAGAAAGTGAAGTCTGTCACTGTTTCCACTATTTCTCCATCTATTTGCCATGCAGTGATGGGACCAGATGCCATGATCTTCGTTTTCTGAATGTTGAGTTTTAAGCCAACTTTTTCACTCTCCTCTTTCACTTTCATCAAGAGGCTCTTTAGTTCTTCTTCACTTTCTGCCATAAGGGTGGTGTCATCTGCATATTTGAGGTTATTCATATTTCTCCCGGCAATCTTGATCCCAGCTTGTGCTTCTTCCAGCCCAGCGTTTCTCATGATGTACTCTGCATATAACTTAAATAAGCAGGGTGACAATATACAGCCTTGACATACTCCTTTTCCTATTTGGAACCAGTCTGTTATTCCATGTCCAGTTCTAACTGTTGCTTCCTGTCTCGCATACAGATGTCTCAAGAGGCAGGTCACGTGGTCAGATATTCCCATCTCTTTCAGAATTTTCCAGTTTATTGTGATCCACACAGTCAACAGCTTGGCACAGTCAATAAAGCAGAAATAGATAGGAGATACCCCACGCCCAAGGTCAGGAGGGGCAGCTGCACTTGCTGGTCCAGCAGTGAGGAGATACCCCACGTCCAAGGGCAAAGCAGAAGCCCCAGCAAGATGGTAGGAGGGGTGAATATGCATTTAGAATCAAACGCCATTCCCACCAGAGACGCTCAGAGGGTCAAACAAACCATATATGCACCAGGACCCAGGGACCCCACAGAGACTAAGACAGAACTGTGTTTGACCGTCTGCTGTGGAGGTGCCGGTCGGTGGTGGTCTGCTGCAGGGACAGGGGCTCTGGGTGCAGCAGACTTGGGTATGGCATAAGCCCTCTTGGAGGAGGTTGTCATTAACCCCACCATAGAGCTGCCAGGACTGGGAAATAGACTCTCGTACGGCACAACAGAAACCTGTGCCCCAGGACCCAGAAGAAAGGAGCAGTGACACCACAGGAGACTGCCCCGGACTTGCCTGTGGGTGTCTGGGTATCTCTGGCAGAGGTGTGGGTCAGGTGGCCTGCTGCAGGGTTGGGGGCACTGAGTGTAGCAGTACATGCAATGGATCTTTTGAGGGAGGTCACCTCTACCTTCATTGCCTCTATCACAGTTTGGCCCCAGGTAAATACAGGGAGGGAACAGAGTTCCACCCATCAACAGAAAATTGGATTAACGATTTACTGAGCCCTGCCAGTCAGAACAAGACCCAGTTTCCCCCTCAGTCAGTCTCTCCCATCAGGAAGCTTCCATAAGCCTCTTATCCTTATTGATCCGAGGGCAGACAGACTGAAAACCACAATCACAGAAAACTAACCAATCTAATCACATGGACCACTGCCTTGTCTAACTCAATGAAACTATGAGCCAGGCCATGTAGGGCCACCCAAGACAGACAGGTCATGGTGGGGAGTTCTAACAAAATGTGGTCCACTGCAGAAGGGAATAGCAAACCACTTCAGTATTCTTGCCTTGAGAACCCCATGAACAGTATGAAATATTTTAGGCAATCTATCAAATGTAATCAATTATTCCTAAGAGAAATGAAACTTGGTTTTATTTTTTTAAGTACTTTAAAACAATCTATTAGTATTTGAAGTGATCTTACGTTCTGTGAACATAGAGTTATAAATAAGATCTGCTCTTAGTCTAGCCAAATCTCTGGGGAATAAAACACCCCTTACTATGACCCAGGCAATCTATAAACCTCCAACAAGCTAAAACAGGAAAGGTAATCATAAATTGAAAAATCTGAATTATCACAGAGACCAATATTTGAAATAATTGATAAATATGAATTTGTGTTTGTGTTCCTAGTAACTTATGATAACATCAAATTGTTTTGAGGATGGCACTCAGAAGCTAGATGTTTAAAATGCCAAATAAATAAAAGTGCTAATAACAGTGTTAACAGACCAAATAAACATCCTAACCCTGTAACCAAAATGGTTCAATACCTATATAATTTGCCATATACTCAAATAAGGAAGAGCATATAGTAAACAGTTAATGGTATAGACTTAGCTATAAAAATAAAACAGCTGCACAGATCACTTCCTACCCTCAATGCTTCTAAGTAATGGCCACAATACAAGATAAAACTAAAGATGTTATTTAAGAGGACTAATGGATTTTAAGGATCTTAGTTTTAGGAGACCTTTTTCCTCTCTTCTATCTCCCATTAAGCAATAAAATGTGTCCCACTGAGTTTAAAATTTGAAGCCTAAAATTTTGGTCTTATTCCTAATTTGATAGTTTGATAAAGATGTGTAGAGAACAAAAGCCAACCTACCTCTAAAATCTATCTTTTGAAAATAAAACATGTTCAAGAAGAATAATCACTTTATTTCTACTTTTACATTAATATATCAACTAACATTTCAAATTTGTGATTCCTAGTCCTTTACCTAAAGCACAGAAAAAAACCACTGCTCTTTAGTGACATGAAAGTAATCCTCCTTTATTAAGTCTTTTAAACATTTTATCATATACTGAGTGAACAATTTGTTCTAGGAACAAATTAGAATACTAAATGTTTTTAAATTAATTCAGCAAAGAATAATCGGTCACTACTCATATGGCAGTCACTCATTTGCCATGCATTTACTGAGAATTAAATGTCCCAGGAAGTGAGGAAGCAAAACCAAGTAAGATATCACTAAGAGCTCAAAAGTACCTCCAACAAGGAACATTCAGAGCAAAAAGATAAATATCCCCAAAGACCTCATAATTTGAAGACAGTTTCAATCTGCCCTTTAGCATTTAACTGCACTAAATAACACAGAGAAATATATTTTCAATAGGAAACTTTCCAGTTAAATTTTAATTAAGTTTAAAAAATAGATTGCAAAAAAGGAAGAATTATTTTTTTAATCAATATAATAATGTAAACCCATTTTCATCCTTAAGACACTGATAACTTTCATATTTCCCATGTTTAGAAGAAATAGTTGGTCAAATCATTTTAGGGACCATGTTTCAACAAATTCAAATTTTTTGTCTCCCTTATTGCAAGAATAATCATATACAAAAACAGGACAAGCACACTCTCTAAAAGGTAAAAAAATACGCATTAGTATTATTAATGTAACATATTTACCAACTAGAACCCTTATTTCAGAGCACACATACATGTATTCTTTGAATTACTAAGTATTAATAATACCACTGCCCTACTATCTTATACAGAATAACTCACAAAGCTTATAAAGCATGATTGTGATCATGTACAAGAGAGGAAAAAACTAAGACAAAGAAATTCTAAATTACTTGTCAAAGACCTGAGAAAACTTAAAAGGCAAAACAGAAAATAACATTTGGAACCTACTATTACAGGTAACTGACAAATTGAATGCAACTTTCTCATGATATTAAAAAAAAATACATGTAAATTAACATATACACATTTACAAATAATTGAAAAAGCCAGGAACATCATAAGAATTTTTTATATAGCCTGAATTACATAGAGAAGTGTGGTTTCAAAATCAAAGCTGCTAAACAGCCGATTCCAGTGAGTCATGTACATTAGTTCAAAGGAACCTGAGAAAATACAGTATATTCAATATAATATTAGTAATTAAATTATGACCCAAGAAGTTTGATTTTATAAGAAGACTTAATAAACATATATAGTAAGTAATATGATCAAGCACTGAAATATATCTTCAGGGAAAAAAAAGGTTAATTAAAATGTCTTAAAAGTAAAGTTAAAAAAATAGCATGTGTACATAATATTTAAGATGCAACTTAATCATAAAAGTGTGGGTTTTGGGGAGAGGGGTTTGCAAACAATAATGGTACCATTACAAAATAAAAGAGATCTTAGGGGAAATGGTAGGTATTGGCTTATAAGCATACCTCTTGAAACACATGAAATTCTACATAAAATTCTTCTTTAACCCAAGAGCAATGTGTTTAAACTAAATGTGTTTGTGTATGTGTGTGTGTGTGTGTGTGTATAAAATATAGATAAAATATATATGTATTTTTAAAGAACAATCACATTATAACTATAAAACATTTTATGGCAAGGCTTTATATCCAGCTTATTTTGTTCTCAGAGCATTATTAATATATAATGTTTATAAAACATTTAATTCCCTCTTCATTACCTCTAAAATCTTTGCAGAAAATCTGATATTATCTTCTTAACAAGGCAAAACTAAGGAAGAAGATTTGTATATCCATCATTTCTCAAGTAACAAAAATATCTTTACCTTCCAGAAGACTTTCACAAAAATCCGACACTGGAATGTTATAATAATGCAAGTGAGGATGAAAATTTTATAATAGGAACTGATTAAATAAATGAGAGGAAAGGCTAATAGATAAAAATGTTTATCAAGAATCAAAGAAAGGTGATACCTATTTTTTATTTTTTAAGACAACTATAAAACAATGTCCTAGAGACACTCTTGTTATAAAGTGGTTTTTAAGATGAAAATTGTATTTACTTCTTAGGTTCTTTTTTTTCAAATGTATCACCAAATAATTTAAAATAAAAACCTGACAAAAACATGTAGAGTCTATACAAAAAGTCCTGCATCAGCCTACTATTTTAAGAAAATAAATAGGAGTAGATATTTACATAGATTTTAATAGTTATAAAAAGAATAACCAGCTCTCTTAACTATTGCTTCAAAATGATCATGCCCCACAATGCCACTCTCAATTCTAGACTGAATTTTTGTTCATTATGTAACAGTGCTTTTATGTTTTTTCTTTTATTTATTTGTTGTTTTATGCATTCCAGTATGTTATGCTTATGCTTGGGATTTCTTTTTTTCTATAAAACAGAAGATCATGTTGTGATGAGAATTATTCATGGGTCTCTTCTGATACTAGAACTAATTTACCCCAAACTTAAATAAGCTTAATCTCCAGGAAAGCTCTCATGATATTCTACATAAACTATTTCAAAAAACAGTTGTTTAATATTACAGACTTTTTCAAGTTTGCTGAAGCACTCTGTATTTCTTCACTGGAATTTATACTTTTTCTTTTTCTACCTCAATGATGGCATAAAGTCGTAAAATTTAAAACCACATGCCTCTAATTTAAGAAATTAAAACAAGCAAATTATACCTCTAATGACAAACAAATGACATCATTTTGGAAGCAAATATTTAAAATCTTATAAAGGTATTAATACACATTAATAATTTTTGAATCATTTAATTTCTATGCCATGAGTTAGTCAGGGGTTTATCAAAAGACAATTTTTGAAGGAAACCAGAAAGTGTTCCCATAACATACTAAAAAATTCTTTGTGTCACTGTCCTTTGAAAGAGGATACCTCTTTTTAGATAAGGTCTCCTTTTTCTCGCCCACCCACTGCTTCATCTCACTGAAAGCTTTGCGCAATTTCATCATCTCAGCAAGAGGCAAATGGCTAAAATTAGCAGTCTCTGGACCCTCAGGAATAGCCACTATGCCATATCACCTGAGATTCCTGATTAGAATTATGTCTGATTAAAAAAAAAAAAAAAGTAACAAAACAAAACAAAGAAACAAGAAAACAAAACAGAAAACAAAAAATGTCTAACTAGGCCATCTTTTCACCTTTCTTTATTTCATAAGAGAGAAGCATTTAACACATTTTTTTTGAAAAATGATAAAGTACTAACAAAGCTCGTGTCAACATTACTGCTAAAAAACTTATCAACTTTTATATGCTAACAAAACTCAGTAATTTTACTGCTTTATGAGATAAAACATAATAACCTTAGCGCAAAGAGTTTAGATCAAATTATTTTTGTGGCCTCTATCTATAGGACACAGTCAACTTCTCATGTCAAGGGAAAATTAATTCTCTTTTGTTCAAAATCCAGATTATCACTCTTAACTATATCTAAATCCAGAGAATAACCATGTGTAGCACATTGGATGAAATTTGTTTCTGAAGTACTTTTTTCACTAAATAAGATTTTAAGAAAGGTCCTATACTGTGATTTTTTCCCCCCATTTTATCTGCGATGAGAAAATGATTAGGATGGAACCTTAATCCCCTAAAGTCTCAGCATCCAGCTTACCTGACAAGATTTTCATTGTCTCCAGTTCCCTTGCAAGTTGCACATTCAGTTCGTAAATCTTCAGCCTTGGGCTTCTTTTGTAACACAGACTGCCTCTGTCTTCTCTCTCTAGGAACTCTTTCCTGTCATATAAGGAAGAAACAAAATATAAAATCAGGATACGAGGAAAACAGAAATAATTTTAAGCAAGGAAGTTTCTCAAAGTTTAGACTATGCAAAATATGCTTAACTTATTCCAACCTCATGTTTTTCTTCCTCAGGAATGAAGCTTCGTTTTCGTCCTCTGGTTCTCTAAAAAAAGAAAGAAAGAAAGAAAGAAAGAAAAATCCACAAAAATATCCAATGTTTAATTAACAGTAAAAATAAATTTTTACTGCTTAGGTTAAGCACTTGGAAAGTTAGCAGCATTTCTAATTAATGCAGTACTGCTCTATTACACTTTGTTACAATTTATATCATAGGAAAAAAACATGACAAATTAAGTACAGCCTACAGTAACAGTGCTTTACTTTTAAATAACAGATATCTTCTATAGGACATTTCATCCCAAAACAATGAATTTCACCTTTTTCTCAAGCGCACATGGAACCTTCTCCAGGATAGATCACATCCTGGGCCATAAAGCTAGCCTTGGTAAATTCAAAAAAATAGAAATCATTCCAAGCATCTTTTCTGACCACAATGCAGTAAGATTAGATCTCAATTACAAGAGAAAAACTATTAAAAATTCCAACATATGGAGGCTGAACAACACGCTGCTGAATAACCAACAAATCACAGAAGAAATCAAAAAAGAAATCAAAATTTGCATAGGAACGAATGAAAATGAAAACACAACAACCCAAAACCTGTGGGACACGGTAAAAGCAGTCCTAAGGGGAAAGTTCATAGCAATACAGGCACACCTCAAGAAACAAGAAAAAAGTCAAATAAATAACCTAACTCTACACCTAAAGCAACTAGAAAAGGAAGAAATGAAGAACCCTAGGGTTAGTAGAAGGAAAGAAATCTTAAAACTTAGAGCAGAAATAAATGCAAAAGAAACAAAAGAGACCATAGCAAAAATCAACAAAACCAAAAGCTGGTTTTTTGAAAGGATAAATAAAATTGACAAACCATTAGCCAGACTCATCAAGAAACAAAGGGAGAAAAATCAAATCAATAAAATTAGAAATGAAAATGGAGAGATCACAACAGACAACACAGAAATACAAAGGATCATAAGAGAGTACTATCAACAATTATATGCCAATAAAATGGACAACGAGGAAGAAATGGACAAATTCTTAGAAAAGTACAACTTTCCAAAACTCGACCAGGAAGAAATAGAAAATCTCAACAGACCCATCACAAGCACGGAAATTGAAACTGTAATCAAAAATCTTCCAGCAAACAAAAGCCCAGGTCCAGACGGTTTCACAGCTGAATTCTACCAAAAATTTAGAGAACAGCTAACACCTATCCTGCTCAAACTCATCCAGAAAACTGCAGAGGATGGTAAACTTCCAAACTCATTCTATGAGGCCACCATCACCCTAATACCAAAACCTGACAAAGATCCCACAAAAAAAGAAAACTACAGGCCAATATCACTGATGAACATAGATGCAAAAATCCTTAACAAAATTCTAGCAATCAGAATCCAACAACACATTAAAAAGATCATACACCATGACCAAGTGGGCTTTATCCCAGGGATGCAAGGATTCTTCAATATCCGCAAATCAATCAATGTAATACACCACATTAACAAATTGAAAAATAAAAACCATATGATTATCTCAATAGATGCAGAGAAAGCCTTTGACAAAATTCAACATCCATTTATGATCAAAACTCTCCAGAAAGCAGGAATAGAAGGAACATACCTCAACATAATAAAAGCTATATATGACAAACCCACAGCAAACATCCTCAATGGTGAAAAATTGAAAGCATTTCCTCTAAAGTCAGGAACAAGACATGGGTGCCCACTTTCACCATTACTATTCAACATAGTTTTGGAAGTTTTGGCCACAGAAATCAGAGCAGAAAAAGAAATAAAAGGAATCCAAATTGGAAAAGAAGAAGTAAAGCTCTCACTGTTTGCAGATGACATGATCCTCTACATAGAAAACCCTAAAGACTCCACCAGAAAATTACTAGAACTAATCAATGACTATAGTAAAGTTGCAGGATATAAAATCAACACACAGAAATCCCTTGCATTCCTATACACTAATAATGAGAAAACAGAAAGAGAAATTAAGGAAACAATTCCATTCACCATTGCAACGGAAAGAATAAAATACTTAGGAATATATCTACCTAAAGAAACTAAAGACCTATATATAGAAAACTATAAAACACTGGTGAAAGAAATCAAAGAGGACACTAACAGATGGAGAAATATACCATGTTCATGGATTGGAAGAATCAATATAGTGAAAATGAGTATACTACCCAAAGCAATCTATAGATTCAATGCAATCCCTATCAAGCTACCAACAGCATTCTTCACAGAGCTAGAACAAATAATTTCACAATTTGTATGGAAATACAAAAAACCTCAAATAGCCAAAGCGATCTTGAGAAAGAAGAATGGAACTGGAGGAATCAACCTACCTGACTTCAGGCTCTACTACAAAGCCACAGTCATCAAGACAGTATGGTACTGGCACAAAGACAGAAATATAGATCAATGGAACAAAACAGAAAGCCCAGAGATAAATCCACGCACATATGGACACCTTATCTTTGACAAAGGAGGCAAGAATATACAATGGATTAAAGACAATCTCTTTAACAAGTGGTGCTGGGAAAACTGGTCAACCACTTGTAAAAGAATGAAACTAGAACACTTTCTAACACCATACACAAAAATAAACTCAAAATGGATTAAAGATCTCAACGTAAGACCAGAAACTATACAACTCCTAGAGGAGAACATAGGCAAAACACTCTCTGACATACATCACAGCAGGATCCTCTATGACCCACCTCCCAGAATATTGGAAATAAAAGCAAAAATAAACAAATGGGACCTAATTAACCTTAAAAGCTTCTGCACATCAAAGGAAACTATTAGCAAGGTGAAAAGACAGCCTTCAGAATGGGAGAAGATAATAGCAAATGAAGCAACTGACAAACAACTAATCTCGAGAATATACAAGCAACTCCTACAGCTCAACTCCAGAAAAATAAATGCCCCAATCAAAAAATGGGCCAAAGAACTAAATAGACATTTCTCCAAAGAAGACATACAGATGGCTCACAAACACATGAAAAGATGCTCAACATCACTCATTATCAGAGAAATGCAAATCAAAACCACTATGAGGTACCATTTCACACCAGTCAGAATGGCTGCCATCCAAAAGTCTACAAGCAATAAATGCTGGAGAGGGTGTGGGGAAAAGGGAACCCTCTTCCACTGTTGGTGGGAATGCAAACTAGTACAGCCACTATGGAGAACAGTGTGGAGATTCCTTAAAAAACTGGAAATAGAACCGCCTTATGATCCAGCAATCCCACTGCTGGGCATACACACTGAGGAAACCAGAAGGGAAAGAGACACGTGTACCCCAATGTTCATCGCAGCACTGTTTATAATAGCCAGGACATGGAAGCAACCTAGATGCCCATCAGCAGATGAATGGATAAGAAAGCTGTGGTACATATACACAATGGAGTATTACTCAGCCATTAAAAAGAATACATTTGAATCCGTTCTAATGAGGTGGATGAAACTGGAGCCTATTATACAGAGTGAAGTAAGCCAGAAAGAAAAACACCAATACAGTATACTAACGCATATATATGGAATTTAGAAAGATGGTAACAATAACCCTGTGTACGAGACAGCAAAAGAGACACTGATGTATAGAACAGTCTTATGGACTCTGTGAGAGAGGGAGAGGGTGGGAAGATTTGGGAGAATGGCATTGAAACATGTAAAATATCATGTATGAAACGAGTTGCCAGTCCAGGTTCGATGCACGATACTGGATGCTTGGGGCTGGTGCACTGGGACGACCCAGAGGGATGGAATGGGGAGGGAGGAGGGAGGTGGGTTCAGGATGGAGAACACATGTATACCTGTGGCAGATTCATTTTGATATTTGGCAAAACTAATACAATTATGTAAAGTTTAAAAATAAAATAAAATTAAAAAAAAAAAGAAAAAAGAAATACATGGGGGAAAAAAATAAAATAAAATAAAAATAAAATTAAAAAAAAAAAAGAGTCACATTAACCCAAAAAAATAAATAAATAAATAAATAACAGATATCTGATAAGAAAAATAAGCTACAAAATTAGCTTGAAGATTTATGAACACCATAGATGTCATATTATGATGATTTATGAAGAACATTTAAACTTTCATAACTTATCATGTATGACTGCTAGAGCTAACCCTGGACTCACAATACATCTATTGTATGCCTCTGTGTGTGTGTGTGTATGTTTGTGTGCTGCACAAACACGTCAGAGTAACAAGAATCAACTTTTAACAGCTATGCAACAAGTGGGAGGCAAAGGGCTCAGATGTCTCCCAATCCTGGTTAAAATAAAATGAACTAAAACATGGTACAGGTGGCTTGAGCTTATTTACTTAAAACTCTTGAAACTTATATCCTGTATTTCAGAACACATTTACCATGTGAAAGACAACATTTGTATGTTTTAAAGTAATACAAGTACAATAGTATTTGCAGCCCATATGTTAAAAATCTCGACCCACGTAGCACAGACTCTGGAGATCTATAATTCTCACGTGAAGATCACTGTTCTTAAGAGAGAATGAAGAGAAAGGAGGCACCACTTTCAAAACTTGCTTCGTCTGACTGCTGAGATCAAGGAACATTATTGTCAAGTTACAGTAGGGACCAAACAATTCTAAATTTCTGTCATTTCAATTTGCCACAGTACTAAGTCACTTGTTATTTAGAACCCACATCCTGTTTAATCTGCTTCTCGAGGAGAAGGGGGCAGCAGAGGATGGGATGGTTGAATGGTATCATCAACTCAATGGGTATGAGTTTGAGCAAACTCAGGGACATAGTAAATGACAGGGAAGCCTGGCCAGCTGCAGTCCATGGGATCACAAAGTCATCAGACACACCTAAGCAATAGAACAACAGATGACCAAGAGTTAAATAAGCAGTCATTCAAAATAAGTAAATTTAAAGACAACGTATTCATTTACATTTACACTCTCAATCAGTATATTTTGATTATATTATAGAAGAAATTAGGAAGAAAAAGCAAGACTGTACCCAGGGAAAGGTTTCAAATGCAGTCCACACTGGACATGACTGAGTGACTGAGCACATATACATCTATTTTTAATTCCAAAGAATTAGTACTATGCCTTGCTTCTCAAAATATGAATCATGGTTCATAAGCACTGGCATTCACTGGGAGTTAGAAATGAAGAATCTCATGCCCACAACAACATACTGAATTAGAACTTGTCTTTTCACAAGATCCTCAAGTAAGTCATATACACATTAAAGTTTGAAAACAGCCTTTAATACTGACAACACTTACCCAAGTCCTAATTAAAACCTTATGGCTAGCTCTTTGTATAGTCATCTTTCCCCTCTATGACATTCCTTCCTTTTATGCTTCAAATTCTGTTTTCCTACACAATTTCTCCCAAAACTGGTAAGGACCATGTCATATTCATCTTTTCAGACCCAATTAAACTTAATATAATGCATATTACATAGAAATTCAATAAATTTGTTTAAATAAAATAAGTATTTGGATTGAAACTACAAATGAATACACCAGATAATACAAATGATAACACTGACAAAAAGGGTAAGTTATTGTTCCCTTCTCTAATAATCTATTTTCAATTTGCAAAAATTATGCATAGAGCCATTTCAATAAGGTGATCAAAATTAATAACCACTATTAAAGGAAAAATATTCAAATTACTTATTTTAGTTCTGCTGCTACTGCTAAGTCACTTCAGTCGTGTCTGACTCTGCACGACCCCATAGACGGCAGCCCACCAGGCTCCGCCGTCCCTGGGATTCCCCAGGCAAAAACACTGGAGTGGGTTGCCATTTCCTTCTCCAATGCATGAAAGTGGAAAGTGAAAGTGAAGTCGCTCAAATCGTGTCTGACTCTTCACGACCCCACGGACTGCAGCCCACCAGGCTCCTCCATCCATGGGATTTTCCAGGAAAGAGTACTGGAGTGGGTTGCCATTGCCTTCTCTGAACATCTAAAGAATGTTCAAACGGCCTTCACACATTTCTATATTTCTCTTCATTCAACCCATCTTTTATTGAGTCATCTAGTTTTTGAATCATCTACTCACTGAATTAATTTTTAAAGTATATATGTCAATGCTCCAAGTTCATATTCTCAGTTCTTTTAAAAATATATAATTTTTACCATTTCTGATTAATACTTTAAATTTTCAAACATTTGGTTTGATTCCATCAATTGGAAGCTTTACATACCCATGGAAGAGCTAATCTTTAGGTAGGTTGGTAAGGAGTCCAGGGCCCTCAAGGAGGAAGGGGTCCGGGGCTCTCAAGGAGGAGAAAAGGACAAAGGTTTTTTTCCAACATAGCTTTGTCTTAGTCAATATAACAATCTATCTTGCTGAAGGCCAAGTTTCTCCTTAACAAGAACATTCTGACTAATCTTGTTATCTTAAGACATATATTGTGGGAGTGGGTCTGGTAAGACCTTTCTAGTGTTAGTTCTAATCTTGTTAATTTAAGGTGTATGTTGTGGGAGCAGGTCTAGTAAAAGTATATAAGGCCTTGATAAGACTAGTGAGTTTCTGGCACTATCCTTCCCCCTTCTGATGTCTATGTCAGAAACTTTCTCTCACTTCTTATACTTTAATAAAACTCTGCTACACAAAAGCTATTGAGTGATCAAGCCTGGTCCCTGGTCCTGAAGCTAAATCTTCTTTGGAGATAACAAGTCCGACATCATTCACTGTAAGCTATCACCCATACTGCAATTACCATCATAAAGTATAAATAATGTCACACTGATCCTATCTCATAACTACCGTTACATACCTCTACATTTATAACTTATTTTATATTTTATGAAAGTAGTATTTTTAAATAACTAAACATTTATAATTAAGTGATTTTAACTTAAGTGCACATATTACAAGAAGGTAATCATTTATGAATTCCTGCAGTAATTTTAAATAACTAAATACAAGAAACCAACATAAACAATTTCTAGCCAGAAAAACAAGGTTGTTACTAGCAACATGAAATTATAGCATCTTAGGGTTCTGAGAAAGCAGGTCACGGAAGTAACTTGATCAGTTGTGATCACACAGCTGATAACTGACTGAAGGTGAACTTAAAATCCAGGTCTCACAACTCTCAATTCAGTGATTTTTCTTGCATAATAAATCCAAGATTAAGAATTTAATCCCACATAGAGATGAGTAAAACTATCAAAAGAAAGCAAATGTCTTATTCTCACTTGACAGTTAAATAAACTGTAACACTCTTATGTCTAAATCAAAGTTCTTACATTTTGAAACAAGTAAATGAGACAAAGGAGACAAGTCTACCCAAAGGAGTAGAGACCTCAATACCTCAAGCCGACTCTATATTCTACTCAATTTGGTACCCTATACATACAATGACTAACATGATCCATTACCAAAGTGATTTATAGCAAGCTTCTTTAGCAAATATGATATAACTAGCATTTCCAAAAATTAAGAATAAGAGGATTTAATCCAAACAGAATGCGTCACAATATCAAGTCCCTCAACCAAGAAAATACTGAGTAGTGGGTTTTTGCCCTCTAGTTTTAATGAAGTGCCAGCAACTGCTGCAATTTACACCAGTCTACAAACAAAACAGACAAAATATGTTAAACATGGTATCTCTAGTGAATCAAAAACATAAGGGGAGTTAAAAAGAAGGAGAAATGACAGGGAAAAAAAAAAAGGTTGCCTCATCCAACAAGTTTCAATAATCAAAGAGCTTGCCCCATCTTAGATGTACATAAGTATTCATAACCAGGTGGTCATTTCATGGTATACATTGAGCCTGACACTACTTTAGAAACAAGATAAAGCAGAAGGGAGAACATAGTGCACGGAAGAAGGAAAAAAAAATATTTAACAAGGTGCTTTAGAACTTAGCACAAATATATTATCTAGACATTCCAAACGATTGAAAGTTTATTTCCAAATTGAGGTTCCTTTTCAATTATTACACTCTTAAAAGTAAATGGAAGTCTGAAAATCATTCCAAATCTTAACACATTCCTATTTTTTTTTTTGTTATTTTTTTAAGAACTTAATTTGCTCAGGAACACTGACAATCTGAGCTGCTTAGATCACCTGGCTCTACCTGTCTTTGACACATTTACTTGAAAACAGGAGGCGATAAAAACACCCACAAAGAGTGGCATAATATTAGAGACTATGTATCTAAGTTAGGAAAGAATAAAACATTTGTAACTATAGGCATCATTTTAAAAGCACATCCATCTGAAATAAATAGATATTTCAATAACTTCACTCGTTTAGACTAATAAACTTAACAAATTTTAATTCTGGGTTATTTTAATTTATAACTAAGTCAGATGTATGATTATTTTCCCAAGGTTAGAATGATTCTTTTCACAAATGAACTAAATTTAAAACTAAAAGACAGTGTCTCAACATCTTTGATATCATTAAGATGGATTTCACATAGTCATTTGTGCACTGATTTCTCTAAGTCTGACACACCTTTTTGATGACAAATCATCATTTACACAAATGACAATAAATAAGCCACAAGTGTTAAGACAAAACGAAGAATGCCTTCCTATGTTAATTTATATATAAAAAGATAAAATGCTATTTATTAACAAAATTCAAAATTCAATGTTAATTAGGACAATTAAACCTTGAAAACCTCTGTCAGGCTAAAATAGCTTCAACTTTATGCTGAGGAATAAATGTCAGGGCTGTCTTGCAGCTGTTCAAAATGCTTCAATGAAATATATATACAGCATATATTTTTTTTCCTTAAAAATAAGAATTTGTTTTCTAATTAAAAAAATACATTAAAAACAATCATATATTAAAACTCATAAAATATTCAAAAGAAAAACGTTATATACATAAACAATGTGTGAACAAAGCACCGTCTGTTTCTGTTGGCTACAGGCATACAACAGACGGAATGGTGATCACCAAAAATGAGTGTTTTCCCTTCTTGTCAACTGACTAGAGTTTATTTTTACCTAATTTATATTAACTGGGTTTGGAAAACAGGTGAAAAATAATAAGAATATCGTGACCTGTTTCACTTAACACTATAAATTAAAATAACCACAAGCCTAAAAAGGTATAATAAAAGCTACATTTTACATGACAAATGTTTCTGTAACACCCTCCTCATAGGTAATGGCATATTCAAAATAAGGAAAATCCTGAAGCTCTGCCTAGACCTTGTTCTCTTTATTTCATACACCTGGAAATAAACAAAAATGATGACTTTCCAAAAGGCAAAAGCACAGCAGCAAGCCTGTGGGTTCTGAATAAGATTACTTGACTGAAGGGCACCCACAGTGGCTCTCTTCCAAGTGAGTCAAGGTGAATTAAGTATGGTTTAGTTCGCCAAAAAATTTTTTGCCTAGGTTTCTTCTAAGGATCTATGATAGACACACAGGTTATATTATCTCTTTAGTACTTCAGAGTTCCCCTTGGGTCTGATAATAAACTCAAAACTAACTCTGATATCTAAAGCCCCCCCCACCACCCCACCCCCCGTACAAAATCCTTTCTTCCCAGAACTATATTAATTAATCAAAATCATTAGCATAAAGATAACAAATAAATTAAGACTTGGGCAATGAATGCCTAGTTGCCTTTAGTCATTTCAATAGGGCTGAATCCAACGCTTCTATTATTTCTACTAAACCAGCATCTAAAAATTGTATGTATGAAAAACACATTCCAGATTTTAAAATTTTCTCTGTTAAATAGACTATACAACAGGTGTAAAACATATGTGTATGTGTAAAACTATTTAAAATCAAACGAAAGCAGACTCTCAGATATTTGATTATCTTTCAAATGAAGCTCACCACTTATAACAGACCACTGATTTGTGAAGTAAAATGGAAAACAGATTAATAATGTGTTTAAGTCTATTTCTAGAATAATGATCTATAAGAAAAGGTGAATTCTGAAAAAAATATGGCTTCAGTCAAAGCTGCTAAAAAGTACTTTGACATTTTACTGCATTTATCTTTCCAAAAAAGGAGATACATAAAACAATATAAAAATGTATGAGACAGAAAAAAAGATCTGACAACTTCAAAGACAGTAGAAGATGATACATTGTGTATAAGAGTATGGAAAGATAGTCCCAACAAGTCCCTTTGGCACTTGTATAAAAGATGAAAAGTCACTAAATGACACAGAGTGTAAAGAAAACGAAAAGAAAATATGAAAGCTTTCAAGTTACATTAAAGTTATTAGAAAATATGCCAAAAAGTACAAACATCAATTTTAAAGTAACTTCAAAAGGAACATGGGTAAGCTAATTTATATTTTCTTCAAAAGTAATTTCCTTGCCTAAAAGCAAGTGAAAAGTTTCTACATTAAAAAAAAAAAAAAATGCAGAGAAAATGTCTAAATAACAAGATACTTAAAGGGAAGGCTGCCTTTTGAGTAATTCTATAGTTTCACCAATGAAATATGATTAATACATACAAGCAGAAACAAACTAATTTCCTTCTTAACAATAAAAGGCTAGGGAAAAGACTCTTTCAAAGTATACTAAGCTTCTGATACATAGCAACAGTGGAAAAGAACTCATTGGTGAAATATCCACCAAGTACCTACCGTAGTAGGTAACCAGCACATAGTGGTGAACGGGACAGCCTCCGTCCATTTGGGTTCAGAACAAATAATTAAATGTATAATTATTTATAAATCTGGAAAGGGCAACTAAGGTGAAGCATAAAAATAAAGTCACATACTGCTCAAAACTTTAATCAAAACTAGTGTTCTAAAATTCAAATTATGCCTATATATCAGTCATAATTTATACTCTTAATAATGATACAAAGTTGATGTAAAACTACATTCACCTTAAAGATGGGTATGGAGAAAATGCCTAACAAAACTGGAAGATAAAATTCTCAAAGGAATACAATTACGTGCGACACTGGTGACCCTCAGGAAGGAATGGAAAAAGAAAGAGTTCAGATAGGCAAGAAGATAAAAGAATCAAGGACAGTAGCGAACACATTACTAAAACAACAAAGGAGGTAGGAAAGATACTGGAACTGTAGTGAAAGCATGATACCTAGATATCCAGGCTGCGAAGTAACTGTGAGGATAAAGATGGTAATTGGATTTGAAATGTAGAAAAGAAACCCCACAACATACTGAGGGCGCATGAACTTACTTTTAATCATGATTATTTCACACACATGAATCTTAAAATTAAAATCAAATGTTATTTCATATAATCTCTACTCAATGCAGAAAAGCCATGATTATTCCAGATAACAAGGCAGAATGTTCCATATAAGACAGTTCTAATTATCAGTTCCAGTTTTACTCTCCAAACATCCTAGCATTCAGGTAATAGAAGTTTAAATATTTAAAGATAAATGAACAGGTCTTTATTATGTTAAGAGTATCTGTTCATTCATCTGTTAAGCTAATAAACATACCAAAAAAAATAATTATAAAGTAACAAGGGCAGCAAAATCAAGTAACTATGTGAATATTCTTTCAATTAATTACTCCTCAGAGTACTTTTCCAGAACTTCATCATACTATCACATTAGGTTTTACTTTCTTAGATCATAAGAGCTAAAATTGAGGGATGATGGCAATAATGACACAGATTAATAACACTTTACAACAGATCTATAATCTGTCACTTTTCCTTTGTTTAAGAGTCCAACTACAACATCATTTTTGCACTATGTAATAGAGAACAGATAACAGAAAGGTAGAAGGGGCTGCATCATTTCTTTTTGTTTTAAAATATCAACAGTGTCATTAGCCAACAAAGAAATGTGTATCAAAACCACAATGATATACCCTAAGTGTTCCTGGGCTAAAATCAAGGTGTTGGCAGGCTGCATTCCTTTCTGGAGGTTCTAGGAAGAGAATCACTTTGCTTGCTTTTCCATCTCCTAGAGACTGCCAGCATTCCTTGGACCCTTTCCTCCATCTACAAAGGGTGCATATCTCTGACTCATAATCTATAGTCACATCTCCCTCTTACTTTCAGTTCAGTTGTGTCCAACTCTTTACCACCCCATGGACTGCAGCATACCAGGCTTCCCTGTCCAGCACCAACTCCCAGAGCTTGCTCAAACTCACATCCATCAAGTTGGTGATGCCTTCCAACCATCTCATCCTCTCTTGTCCCCTTCTCCTCCTGTCTTCAATCTTTCCTAGTAGCAGGGTCTTCTCAAAGAGTCAGTTCTTTGCATCAGGTGTTCAAAGTATTGGAGTTTCAGCTTCAGCATCAGTCCTTCCAATGAATATTCAGGATTTCCTTTAGGATTGACTGGTTTAATCTCCTTGCAGTCCAAGGGACTCAAGACTATCCTCCAACACCACAGTTCAAAAGCATCAATTCTTCAGCGCTCAGCTTTCTTTATAGTCCAACTCTCATATTCATACATGATTACTGGAAAAACCATAGATTTGACTAGACGGACCTTTGTTGGCCAAGTAATGTCTCTGCTTTTTAATATGCTGTCTAGGTTGGTCATAACTTTTCTTCCAAGGAGCAAGTGTCTTTTAATTTCATGGCTACAGTCACCATCCACAGTGATTGTGGAGCCCAGGAAAATAAAAGCCTCTCACTGTTTTCATTGTTTTCCCATCTATTTGCCATGAAATGATGGGACCAGATGCCATGATCTCCCACAAGAGACTGACCAAGACTTACCTGTAAGTGTCCAGGATTCTCTGGCGGAGGCATGGGTCGGTAGTCTGCTGCAGGGATGGGGGAACTGAGTGCAGCAGCGTGTGCATGGGACCTTCTGAAGGAGGTCACCATTATCTTCATTACCTCCACCATAGTTTGGTCTCAGGTCAAACAACAGGAAGGGAACATAGCCCCCTCCTGCCCATCAGAACAAGATCCAGTTTCCCCCTCAGTCAGTCTCTCCCATCAGGAACCTTCCATAAGCCACTTATCCTTCCCTATCGAGGGAAGACAGAATGAAAACCACAATCACAGAAAACTAACCAATAGGATAACATGGACCAGAGCCTTGTCTAACTCAATGAAACTATGAGCCATGCCATGTAGGGCCACCCAAGACGGACGGGTCATGGTGAAGAGTTCTGACAAAACATAGTCCACTGGAGGAGGGAATGGCAACCACTTCAATACTCTTGCCTTGAGAACTTCATGAACAGTATGAAAAGGAAAAAGAAAGGACACTGAAAGATGAACTCTCCCCAGGTCAGTAGGTGCCCAATATGCTATAGGAGAACAGTAGAAAAATAACTCCAGAAAGAATGAAGGGACAGAGCCAAACCAAAACCAACACTCAGCTGTGGATGTGACTGGTGATGGAAGTAAAGTCCAATGCTGTAAAGAGCAATATTGCACAGGAACCTGGACTGTTAGGTCCACGAATCAAGGCAAATTAGAAGTGATCAAACAGGAGATGGCTAGAGTGAACATCGACATTTTAGGAATCAGTGAACTAAAATGGACTGCATTAGGTGAATTTAACTCAGATGACCATTATGACTACTACTACTGTGGGCAAGAACCCCTTAGAAGAAATGGAGTAGCCATCATAGTCAACAGAAAATTGAGCCCATATAATACTGTTTAATCTTCCCATCTCATGATCCATAACTTGAATCATATCTGCAAAGCCCCTTTTGCCAAGGTAACACATAAAAAGGCTCTGGGGATTAGGACAGGGACATCTTTGTGGGGATACGGGTATTATTCAGCCTACAACATTGTGGAAATCAAATGTACACACTTAATGAGCTTACGAAAGCTATCATTCTACAGATGGAAATGGGGCATTTAACAGCAGTAACACTTGAAAAATAAAATCCCTAACTATATTACAATCACATAAACTCACATACTATTATTCTCAATGGTGAAAAACTCAAGCATTTCCTCTAAGATCAGGAACAAAACAGGGATGCTCCCTCTCAACATTCTTACTCAACAAAGTTTTGGAAGTCCTAGCTAAGGCAGTCAGAGAAGAAATAAAAGGAATCCAGATCAGAAATGAAGAAGCAAAACTCTATTTGTAGACAACATGATATGATACATAGAAAACCCAAAAGATACAATCAGGAAATTACTAGAGCTAATCAATGAACTTTAAGTAAAGTCACAGGATATAAAATCAATACACAGAAATCACTTGCATTCCTACACACTAACAATGAAAAATCTGAAAGAGAAATTAAGGAATCAGTCCCATTTATCAATGCAACAAAAAGAATAAAATGCCAAGGAATAAACCTACCTAAGAGACAAAAGAGCTTATATACAGAAACTATAAGACACTAACGAAGGAAATCAAAGATAACATAAACAGATGGAGAGATAGTCCATGTTCCTGGGTTGGAAGAATCAATACTGTGAAAATGACTATACTACCAAATGCAATCTTTGGATTCAATGCAATCCCTATCAAATAACAAATGGCATTTTTCACAATTAGAACAAAATATTTCACAATTCATATGGAAACACATAAGACCCCAAATAGACAAAGCAATTTTGAGAAAGAAGAATGTTGCTGGAGGAATCAGCCTTCCTGACTTCAAACTATACTACAAAACTAAAGTCATCAAGACAGTATGGTACTGGCACAAAAACAGAACTATAGACCAATGGAATGAGATAAAAGTCCAGAGATAAACCCATGCACCTATGGGCACCTTATCTTTGACAAAGGAAGTAAGAATATACAATGAAGAAAAGATAGTCTCTTCAATCAGTGGTGCTGGGAAAACCAGACAGCTACACTTAAAATAATGCAATTAGAACACTTCCTAATACCATACACAAAGATAAACTCAAAATGGATTAAAGATCTAAATGAAAGATCAGAAAGTATATAACTCTTAGAGGAAAACACAGGCAGAACACTCTATGACATAAATCACAGCAAGATCCCCTATGACCCACCTCCTAGAGTAACGGAAATAAAAACAAACAAGTGGGACCTCATTAAACTTAAAAGCTTTTGCACAGCAAACTATAAACAAGATGAAAAGACAACTCCCAGAATGGGAGAAAATAACAGCAAATGAAACAACTGAGAAAGGATTAATTTCCAAAATACACAAGCCGCTCATGTAACTCAATACCAGAAAAACAAACAACCCAATCAAAAAGTGGGCAGAAGATCTAAACTGACATTTCTCCAAAGAAACTACAGAATGCTAATTAACACATGAAAAGATGCTCAACATCACTCATTATTAGAGAAACTACAGTTAGATATCATCTCACACCAATCACAATGGCCATCATAAAAAAATCTACAAACAATAAATGCTGGAGAGGGTGTAGAGAAAAGAGAACCCTCTTGCACTGTTGGTGGGAAAATAAATTGATACAGTCACTATGAAAGACAGTATGGAGATTCCTTAAAAAACTAGGAATAAACTACCATATCACCCAACAGTCACACTACTGAGGAAACCGTAATTTAAAAAGACACCTTTACCCTAGTGTTCACTGCAGCACTATTCACAATAGCTCGGACATGGAAGCAACCCAGATGTCCATCAACAGATGAATGGATAAAGAAGCTGTGGTGAATACATACAATGGAATAGTACTCAGCCATAAAAAGGAACACATTTGAGTCAGTTCTAATAAGGTGGATGAACCTAGAGCCTATTACACAGAGTAAAGTAAGTCAGAAAGAGAAAAACAAATATCATATATTAATGCATATATATGGAATCTAGAAAGATGGTACCAACGAACCCATTTGCAGGGCAGCAATGGAGATGCAGACACAGAGAACAGACTTGTGGACACAGGGCAGGTAAGAGAGAGTGGGACAAATGGAGAGAGTAGCACGGAAACATATACACTACCATATGTAAAATAGATGCCAGTGGGAATTTGCTGTATGACTCAGGGAACTCAAACCAGGGTTCTATGATAACCTAAAGTGGGGAGATGGGGTCAGAGGCAGGAGGAAAATTCAAGAGAGAGAAGACATACATATAATAATGGCTGATTCACTTTGATGTATGGCAGAAACCAATACCACATTGTAAAGCAATTATCCTTCAATTAAAAATAAATGCATTTTTTTTAATATTAAGAAATAAAATGCTACTTTGGATGAAAGTTCAGTAACATGAAGATATAAGGATTTCACTTCCTTTCTATGCAGTTAAGAGATTACTCCTCTCTCATAGGACACAGGAGGTATATTCTCTGGAGAAAAAGAACCAGAGAGACTCTGTACTAGGGGTTTTCAGGCACAGAGAAGGAAGCAATGAGGTAGCAAACAGAAACCAGGAAGCATTAATGCATTCTACTTTCTAAACCATGAGACCCTTAGCCCCTTTCTCCTCACCTGTCCAGGATCCTGACAGTCAAAATTATACCTATCAATTAGGAGAAGAGAGACTACTTCTACTGAATTAATGTGGAAAAAACCTATAGATACTGACATTTAGGGAGTTTCCAAAGAAAAAGCCCTGTGATCATAAAATCAACCTTTGGGGGAAACACTGGGCTAACCAGCCCTGCTGCTGCTGCTGCTAAGTCACTTCAGTCATATCCGACTCTGTGTGACCCCATGGACTTCAGCCCACCAGGCTTCCCCGTCCCTGGGATTCTCCAGGCAAGAACACTGGAGTGGGTTGCCATTTCCTTCTCCAATGCATAAAAGTGAAAAGTGAAAGTGAAGTTCCTCAGTCGTGTCCGACTTAGCGACCCCATGGACTGCAGCCCACCAGGCTCCCCTGTCCATGGGGTTTTCCAGGCAAGAGTACTGGAGTGGGGTGCCATTGCCTTCTCCGAACCAGCCCTATAGGAACTTAATTACCTTTTTTAAAACAAAATATGAGTGGATGACTCCAAAGATTCCTAGGCATCTGAAAGCTTCAACATGAAAAAGATGAACATGAATAGAAATAAGGGAACCAAATGCAGAATACAGAAAAAAAAATAAAAATTATAATATTCATAAGGATGTAAAAGAAGTTTTTGTAATAATGAAATAAGAATACTTGCTGTTTTTTAAAGAAATTTGCTATTAAAAGAAACAATGAAAGTACACGGTCATCCTAAATGAGAAAGAGAAAATCTTAAGAGTTTCAAGAGAAGGAAAAAAAGAAATGCAGAAAGCAATACTGGGAGCCAGGAGTCAGTCAAGTAATACTTAAAAAAATATGTGCTATTTTATATACATCCAAATAAGTAATGAAATTATAAAACTTATTTTTAGACATGTAAGATCTCAAAAAACTTATCTCTTATTAATCTTTACTCAGTAAGTCATTGAAAGAGTTGCTCCATCAAGATAAGGGACTAAGTGAAAAAAAAAAACAAAAATGAAACTGAAATGCAAGCAACAGGAAATACCATCTTTCAAAGGTTAAAAGAAATTCCCAGGATGATGATGAAACAGAGTTCAAGGGTAACATTAAAAAAAAAAAAAAAATTCACATTAGAACTGGAGGAGAGAGGTCTCAGAGAAAATATTTAAGAAATTATATGACATATGTGACTATATGTAAGACAGTGTATCAGAAATATTTTATAAGGCAGCTGAAGGTTGTGAGAAGACAGTCTTAAAGATAAATTACAAATACAATGAAAGGCAAATAGCTTATTTTTAAACTATTCATTCCTTTCTTTAAAAATAAACTGAATAAGAATCCTCAAAATTTAATTAGTGACATAATCGGACTGTATTCTTTCCTTCGGCACCCACCTCACTCTTGCCTACCCAGCCTTAGACCAGTAATAGGGCAAAAAGTGTGTCAATGTTTAAAAGTTCATCAAGTG
The DNA here is from genome assembly GCF_029407905.1 of Bubalus kerabau. Lineage (NCBI taxonomy): Eukaryota > Metazoa > Chordata > Mammalia > Artiodactyla > Bovidae > Bubalus > Bubalus kerabau. The sequence continues at coordinate 21,988,996 of NC_073631.1, read as the reverse complement.
TTTAGAGAGTTATTCTGTTTTCTTCATATTTTATCTCTGGAAAGTTACTATCATGAAGAAGTCAATATAAACCTGGCTAAGTAAAACAATCAAATGTTACCTTGGAAACGAAACAAAAGAGAACTTAAAAATTTTTTTTAAATAAAATCATGAAAATAAGTTATCCTACACATCTGGTGACCCACTTTCTTGGAATCATTCACACAATTTTTTCAGAAGGAGACAATGATTATAATAAAGGTATAATCCAGAAAAGGAAAAGATAAAGGTTACCAACAAATGTGATCTTTAAAAATAAAACAAAACTAAAAACTCTAAAATATAATTACAAAATATTACCAAAATTTCCAGATTATTTGAATGTCAATGTGTATATTTTAACCCTCCCATAAACAGTCTTAGGGATAGAAAAAAAATACAATTCTGAAATTTAGAAAGAGACTTTTGGTTCTAGAAAAGATTGCAGATCATCTATTTTATAAATGAGGATACTGAGTGCAAACAAGATAAGTAAATTACTTATTCAAGGTCACACAAAGGGTTACTGGCAGAGTATGGACTAAAATTCTAATCTACCATGTGCTAGTCCAGGAACTTTCTACCACGTACCATGCTATCTTATAGGTTTTGAGGCTATCTAAAACACTCAAGAATTTGATTTTCTACCATTTATCTTTTAAAGGGAATAATGCTACAAAGAAATTGTCCTAGAGAGGAAAATACCATTACAGTTACAATGGTTCATTATTTTCTCAAGCATAATTAGAAGTCATATCTAAATATAAGATATTTTCAACTAAATAAATATAAGAAAGTTATTTAAGTTAAAAAAAAAAAAACCTCTTCAATCAATATACTAATGATCAAAATTTCCTTAACACAGGAATAATTTAAAGAGAAATGAGCTATCCTAAAAAAATGTTCATATCTATTTATATGAAAAAGTTAAATAACTCAAATATTGAGGCTTTTTGCTGAAGGTGCTTTAACTCATTAATCATCAATAATTTTAATTGATAAGTAAATCTGTACTAACATTAGCTATTAAGATTTGATCCAATTAACTTATTTAAAATTTTACAGTTACTAATGCAAGGAGCTGTTGCCAGCCATCAAGATGCTCATAAAAACATGTAAGAAAGACAAGACACAGGTGTTACTGATAACCATATGTGGTTCAAAATTTATACACTAAATTTTATGCTAAAGTCTCCAAAGCTTTTACACGTGTTCAGCTTGCTGTTATTTTAAAAATTTCAACTTCTTTAATACCAAGGTTTTCAGCAGTGGACAATAAGGACTTTCTCGGGAGAATAGTTTCCTACTATTGACAGCAATAATAGTCACATTGTCGCCTTTGTTGCTTACCTCAATCTTCTGTCTTTCCTCTTCCATTTCAGTTAGCATGTTATCTGCTAGTGTAATTTAATGTCCCCCTCATATGGACACTTTACCTTCTAATTTATAAAATATTACATTATTTGAGGGTCAACTTTCTATCAGTAAAGTTCTTTGAGGACACAGACCATGTCTTCATTTTAGTGTTCTATTCAGCATCTATTGCCCAGTGCCTTACCTCATTAGTTGCTCAATGGATATATGTTGAAAAAATTAATCTGATCATGGTTCAAGAGTAGGACAAGGGGTCACAAAGACCACAGAACATGGAAAGACCGAGATATCCATGTAGCCATTTTTTACTGCTTAATATAAAGAACTATTCAACTCAGGAATAAATACGACCAAAGCACTCACGTAAAAGGTAATTCCGTACAATTTTGACAACTGTGAAGAAAATGTAACTTCAATTCATGTTCTTATATACTACACACAAAAGTTCATCTTTACTGCACTCTGAAAGCTTACCTAAGAGGACAAAATTAATTAAAGATCAAACCACTGAGGCTGAGAATTGTGTTGTATGCATTACAAGTCACTATCTACCTTCTACATGATGTGAGATAAAGCTGAAAATAAGCAAAATCAGAGAAGATGAAATAACTACAGAATTACTGGGATCTCTAAAGGTGTGAGAAAGCACTTACGTGTTAAAACTAGAATATTATTAAATCGTAAAACAGTCTGTCTGATCAGTTCAGTTCAGTCGCTCAGTAGTGTCTGACTCTTTGCAACCCCATGAACCGCAGCACGCCAGGCCTCCCTGTCCATCACCAACTCCTGGAGTCCACCCAAAGCCATGTCCATTGAGTTGGTGATGCCATCCAACCATCTCATCCTCTGTCATCCCCTTCTCCTCCTGCCCTCAATCTTTCCCAGCATCAGGGTCTTTTCAAATGAGTCAGCTTTTAGCATTAGGTGGCCAAAGTACTGGAATTTCAGCTTTAGCATCAGTCCTTCCAATGAACACCCAGGCCTGATCTCCTTTAGGATGGACTGGTTGGATCTTCTTGCAGTCCAAAGGACCGAAAGTAAACGTATCACTTATCAGTAAAACAGCAATCCACAGGGTCAACAATATTACAAGTTGTTCTGGCTCAATGACAGAGACACAAACTGGAAAGGTGGAAGCAAGAAAAAGAAACTATTTGAAATTAGTAAAAAGAAAGTACTATAATAAAAGGTCATAGTTGAAAGATATTACATTGTCTTATGTAATATAAGAATCAAAGGGAAAACAATATATGAAGTATGGTCATTTTACATTTAAAGGTGGAAAGAAAAGGGAGTAAGGAGTGGGGTGGGGGAAGGAGTCTGGAAGTGTTACTTTTCATGGCACGTACCACATGCGAAGTATCACTACATTAAGCTGCAGTAGGTTATTATGCTAGATCGTCTGTGGTCAATCTGGCAGACACACCACCACCACTACCACCTCCTTGTTTATGCAGTCTAAGGCTGGAAACCACATTTCCCACAATATCCTGGTCTGTACAGTTTCATGACAGCACCTCATATTTGAAGCAGATAAGTAAAGTGAAGGCCAGTTTTCCTCAAGAAGTAACAGGGCTCAGGTGCTTGGTTTTTTCAGATGCTGCAGCCCTGCAGACCTTTACATCAGCTCCCACTTCACAGTCCTGACAGGTTTTGCAGACCTTCCCACAAATACTGACTTTTCTACCCACTTACTACCAGTGATGTTCACGCTGAGGTCTTCACCAAAGTTCTCTGATCTAATGTCAGCTCCTACCCTCTGCTCAGTGCTTCAGGATAATTTCACTGACAGTCTCTTTGATGTTCAGCAGAGCTCCTTCAATCTATGGTGATCTTTTCTTGACATTCAGGCCCTCAACTGTGATATAAGGCCAAAATTCTTTATGGAATGCCTTCCATTCTCCAGACCAAATTCTTAGTTACTAAGCTGCTGGAAGCATGAAGGTCCTGTGATTCTAGCCCAAGAAAGTCCAGGAAAGGATCTTGTCTAGAAAGGCAGCCTAATAAAGTAATTAAAGGGCTCAGGACATAGTAGTTAAATCTGATTCTTGGTCCTACCACTTTGAAGCTGTATGTCCTTAGATAGGTAACTTAAATTCTCTGCCTCAGTTTCTCCTTTGGCAGTGATATTAGCAATGGCAATGATATTAGTAACTAATTCATAGAATAGCTATGACAAATGAATAAATATTAAATACATACTAAAGAATAGTAAAGTTTATTAAAATATGCTTTTCAACCCTCTTCCTTCTTTAAACTTACTCCTCCTATTTGTACCCAGTAATAAAAAAGAATAATGGTTACTAAGACACTGAAATACTGGAGATGGGATATTTATGAGCCAATGGAAGAAGTGTTACAAAGTCTTATCTCTGGAGCAGGAAACCATATGTGAAGAATTTTATAAAATTAGATCATTCCTGTTTTATTTATTAATACTTGAATTATATGCTATGTGTCTTGAACCATCTCCATACTACTTTTCTGTATGACTCATTCATCATTTTTTTTCTTATTCTCTGACAGATACACCTATAGAAATGTCAAATAATCAAAGTTCAAAATACATACTCTTCTAATAAAGACAGATTCAAGGCATGTGAATTAGGTTGGAGAAAGAGAATGCTGGGAAAAGAATTATAACAGACTTCGGATTTTTAAACTTCTTACAACAAAAAAAAGTATTCATATTACATTTATAGTTAAAACTCAATTAAAAAATTATTCTTTCAGAATGATGAATTTCTGAAACACTGATAATTTAGCAATTAAATATGTGATAACATTAAAATACAAAACAGAATCTCCATGTTTTATAGGAAGGATATTTTCTGAAAGTATACTATCTCCATTCTTATACAAATATCTCTTTTAACCCATTAAAAAAAAAACACTAAATCTTTAACACTATAATTTTTTTCAAGTAACTTTTCTGGTTAATCTTTTTATGACCTTTGGGTAGAAAATATTTCTAATAGAAAAAAATAGTACTGAGACTACTTGCTTTGAAAAGCATCTAGATCTTATTGAATCTACTGTTTCAAAACATGATATATCCTTTCAGATTTCTATATATTCTTATTAAGGAAATCAGAGTATAATGAAATAAAAAATGGCTTTCTTCAGTATCCAAATAATAAAAATAAAGTAAGATTTAACAAAGTGTTCTACTCCCTGTTGCACCCTTTGGTCATGATAAATGGCAACTGCCTGTCAGCAGGAAAAGTGGTTGCCATTTTTCTAGTAGTAGCTTTGTTTTGCACCAAAGAGGCACTGGAGCACAAAGACTGAGTCTATGGGCTCATCTTTCTTAACAGTGATCAAACCAAGTGAAAAAAATCAAAAGATATTCATTGCTTAATCAAAAAAGTTGAGATGCAATAAGTCAAATGTTTTAGGTTCAGTTTGGGATAACTAGTTAGGAAAGGGAAAAAAATGTAAAAAAAACCGCCATGCACTTCTCCAATTTCACTCAATACTCCTTTTTTCCCACAGCAGGTTTCACACTACTCAATGTGGTAGAAAAAATACAAACCAAAATAGAGAACAGTAAAATAAACATATACTGGTAGCTCACATATACACATGCCATCAGTGTACTTATTGCTTTGCTGCTTCTAATTTTTTCTTTTCTAATTTTTTAAAATATCAATTTCCTGAAGGTAAAATAATCTGCAAATGTTTTATTAACTTCTACAGCATTATACTGTGATTGACAAGAGGGCTGCCAACACTCCTGCACAAGCTTGAAAAGGAAAACAGTTCATACCCAATTGAAAGTACAAAGAAAAACAGTGTTAAATGTAATATTTAATGTGAAGGAACTCAGTTTTGAGAGTCAGTAAGTGGATATGTGTCTGGCTGCTCATAGGTAACACTATGCTGTGGAAAGACACATGACCATTCTGGTACCAGATGAGAGTATCACATTCCCAACTATGTTATCTAATGATCAAATGCTTTTACAACTATTTCATTTGCACCACAACTAAATGCTCTTCTACAGACCTCAGAAAAGACACTACTTCTTAATTTAGCTGCTGCTGCTGCTAAGCTGCTTCAGTCGTGTCCGACTCTGTGCGACCCCATAGACGGCAGCCCACCAGGCTCCCCCGTCCCTGGGATTCTCCAGGCAAGAACACTGGAGTGGGTTGCCATTTCCTTTTCCAATGCATGAAAGTGAAAAGTGAAAGTGAAGTCGCTCAGTCGTGTCCGACCCTCAGCGACCCCATGGACCGCAGCCTTCCAGGCTCCTCCGTCCATGGGATTTTCCAGGCAAGAGTGCTGGAGTGGGGTGCCAGCTATCTGGGTTCAATTCCTATTCTTCTTACTATCTGTAAGATCATAGGTAAATTACTGAAGGTTTCTGTGCCTGAGTAATACAGAAGTTATAATACCTAAATACTAATTTTTTTAAGGGGGAGTAGGATGGAGGATTACTACAGTGTCTGGTATATGATCAATCCTCAGAAAATTTTAGGTATTATTACTATTAAACCATTTTATGTAAGAGTAAACATATACTCACATCCACTTCTGACTTACCTACCTTTGAAAAATGTTATGAAGTAAAATAGCCAAAGGTCAAATAATAGGAAGAAATATAAAATAATAAAGTAGTTGGATTCGTTAGCAGTATAGATAAAAAGACGTTAAATTATTACCAGAAACACGCTAGTATTTACAAACACTCCAACACATGAAGGCCTTCCTTCTCCCTTTTACTCCCTTACTACCATGATGCTATTTTTAAACATAAAGATATAAAGTATATATATAAAGTATGTTTATAAAGTATAAAAGGAGAGAAATTAATAACAGAGGATAAGGAAACTAATCAATAAAAATGGAACTTCAATCTACAGCAGCTCTGATCATTTTTTATTTTCAATGGTTCTTGGACAATTCCACAGAGACAGACATCAAAATAAGAGATTAAAGTTCTGTCCACTTAATTATACTATAAAGTCTTAATTTTTAAAAAATAAAATCATTCTAACAGAATATCAATTCATACACCCCACAATATGGGTTTCTGAAAGAAGATGAAATCATTTCAACTAGCATGAAAGAACCCCAAACTACTTTCTAAAAATTGTGCTATCACTATAATCCAATGGAACATAATAAATTTAACAGAAATGGAAACTTGGAGAACAAATGATCATTTGAACTGTTTTACTGAGTGAGATACTATTTTGAAATGAGAAACTGAAGTTTAAGGTCTGTCATGAATCCTCTATGTCACAAGGGTAAAATTTTCTTCAAAATTTTGACAGAATAATATGACTACTGTAAAATGAACTTTTACACAAAGAAACTAGAGACAAAGAATTTGATGAAAGGCACTGGACTAAACTGGAAAACTCAAAAACGTTCTTATAATTCTAGGCTAAAAAGCAGACAGGTAAATCAGAAAAAAATGGAATCTTGTTTTATCTTAAGTAACAATGAACTATGGACACACAAATATCACTATAATATGTTCAAAATTTCCCTCTATATGATAACTCCAAAGTTAATGGTAATATCATTCCTAAAGATTTCTTTAAACAATAAAGAAACTAGAAAAAATGTTTCCTAAGAAGATAATCTATGCAAACACAGACATAAGAAGTAATAACAGCTTTTTCTCTAAGATCTTAAGAACAGCTGCAGATAATAGCATCAAAAGTTACAGAAGAATATTTTAGAAATAGAAATAAACAGGCTTATTTAAAGAAATAAAATTCTCTCTAGTTCATCTGTAAACAAAATATATTTGTGAAATCTAAAAAATGTTTTAAACTAGAGGAAATTATAAGAAAAACTATTTCAAATTGATCAATTTAGAGCACCCAAAACTAAATATTTCAATTATCTAAAAGATAATAATTCCCAGATTCGCCTCATCAATTTCAAATGAATGTATAACACAAAACTGAATGAAATAATCTAGGTTATTTCTCTTAAAATCTTTTAAGTGATTATAATATAGATGGATACTACAGATTAAAAAAAAAAAAAACTTTTCAAAAAACTGTTACTGTAAGGGAAAGAAAAAATTAAGACTAAAACCAAACAGACAACAAAACAGATGAATTTGACAACTATCCCTAAGTATATTTACATCTCCCTTAGGTGTAGGCAGATTTGTAAAATGTGCCTGCCTTGGCTCAAGGTAAGTCAGTGAAAAATGTCTCGCCTAAGAATTCATAACTGCAAGCCATTGCTCATGGCTTTGGAGTAGAAATTAACGATATTCATGTAGCGGAAGAGACACACAGGACAAACTTTTATTAAAATGGCCTTAGGCTGGTAGAGCTCCCAGGCACCTGGAAATAACTAACGTAAATGTTTTCTGGAAAAACTTTTTAAAACTCTGACCTGAGAGAATTTTTTCTAAGAATAGGCTAACAACCTGATAGAAAAGCTGAATAAGATTTGCACATACAACCAACCAAAAATATATAGATGCTCTAAGTCAACTAAGTATTGAGAGAAATGCAAAATAAAATGACTCTCTACTATTTACATATATCACACTGGAAAGCATTATAACACTGGACAAACCAAGTTTGGCAGAAAAAGTAATATTACTCATTGCTAGTATAAGTGTAACCTGGTTTGGAAAATATTGCACTTACCCAGCAAAACTGGGTGCCAATATCCTGTAACTAAGCAAATCCATACTTTGCTATATACCCTAACTCCTTGTTACCAAGCTGCAGAAGAGATTTAGAATAATATTTAAAGTGAGGTTGTTTATAAAAGCGAAAAGATGGAGGGCTTCCCTGGTGGCTCAGAATTCACCTGCAAATGCAGGAGACACAGGTTTGGTCTTTCATCTGGGAAGATCCACATCCCATGGAGCAACAAAGCTTGTGCATCACAACTATTGACTACGACTGAGCGACTTCACTCACTCACTCACTCACTCTAGAGCCCGGGAACCACAAGTGCAGCCAAAAACTGAAGCCCGTGCACTCTCGAGCATGTGCTCTGCAACAGAAAAGCCATCAGAATGAGAAACCCTCACACCACAACTAGAGAGTACCCCTGCTTGCCACAACTAGAGAAAAGCCCACATAGCAATAAAGACCCAGCAGAGCTAAAAATAAATAAATAAAATTATTATAAGTAAAAAAGTGGAAACAAAACTGCCAAACTATTAACTTTGACAACAAAGGTCCGTCTAGTCAAGGCTATGGTTTCTCCAATAGTCATGTATGGATGTGAGAGTTGAACTATAAAGAAAGCTGAGCACCAAAGAATTGATGCTTTTGAACTGTGGTGTTGGAGAAGACTCTTGAGAGTCCCTTGGACTGCAAGGAGATCCAACCAGTCCATCCTAAAGGAGATCAGTCCTGGGTGTTCACTGGAGGGACTAATGTTGAAGCTGAAACTCCAATACTTTGGCCACCTGATGTGGAGAGCTGACTCATTTGAAAAGACCCTGATGCTGGGAAAGATTGAGGGCAGGAGGAGAAAGGGATGACAGAGGATGAGATGGTTGGATGGCATCACCGACTCAATGGACATGAGTTTGGGTCGGCTCCAGGAGTTGGTGATGGACAGGGAGGCCTGGCGTGTTGCAGTTCACGGGGTCACAAAGAGTCGAACATGACTGAGCAACTGAACTGAACTGAACTGTTAATCATCTATTTTCAATAAAAAATGACATACTGGTGAAAATAAATGAGCTACAATTACACATGTCAGCATGTACGAATCAATCAAGGTAAAGTTGGTCAAAGTATCAAATAATGGGGAGAAAACAGTTTGACTCAATTTACGCAAAATTCAAACTGTGCAAAACTATGTATTACTTATGAATACACACACACACGATGGTGGTAGTTTAGTCACTAAGTCGAGTCTGACCCTTGTGACCCCACCACACTGTAGCCTGCCAGGCTCCTCTGTTCATGGGATTTCCCACGCAAGAATACTGGAGTGGGTTGCCATTTCCTTCTCCAGTATACATACATAAATACATATAAAAAATGGAGTGAATAAAAAACACAAACTTGAGAAAGGAGGTTATCTCTAGACTACATGGATGGTGAAGTGAGTCCTGAGGGATTCAAAGGTGACTTCATAGGTTTTGGTAATGTTCTGTCTTTAAAGTGGGTTTGTGAACACAATAGATCTTCATTATTATTGTACTTTGCATTGAATATGTAAACTATACATTCTCATGTGTAACTAGTATAGTATATTTCATAATATAAAACAGTAAACTGTTAAGAAAAACCATAAGCAATATATTTCTTTCATTGGCTACTGAGTATACGCTTGCCCTTTGTCTTTCTCACCCTTTAAATTTTGACCTCAGAGTTTTGTAAGGGTTATTATGACTACTAGGGAATAAATTACCGTGTTTCTTATTGGAATCTTCTTGGGTTCTGGAGGCATATCCTGTGGAACAAATTTCACTGGTTCCTTAATCTGCCTCCTTGATCGTTTGGTCCCATCTGGTAAGGTTTCCATGGCCATCTCTGCTTCCATGTCACTGCTCCCTGCCTGGTCACATTCAGAACACTGCCTACATAAAGAAAAAAATATTATTTCATACATTTATTTTTACCTTCCAGCATTAGCCATGGTTTCTATAAATACAAAATGCAGGTATATGTTTAGAATATATGAAAATGTACACAGGAACATGTGACCATAGGCATATAATAACCATACATACAGAAAACCACAAACATTCCTTTAAGAGAAAAAACAATACATGTAAAATGTCCAAAGCAATTTCATGTATCCCTAATAAGTATCATAAAAACACATGTAATACTGCCATATATTTATGTGAACGAATGTAAGAGGCCCAGTACTGATTAAAAAGATAGTTTCCCTTAGGAAATCGTGATTTTTTCCTCAAATGATATACATTGTGACACCAGAAAATCAAAGTCATTCTTTGACCAACTCTATTTGTCACAGCTATAATATCCTTGCATCTTAATTAATGGCAAGCTGTGCTGAATATACCAACAGAGAAAATTCTGTAAAAATTCATACCTCTCACTCATTAGCACTGTAATTTAATACCAAATTAGTATTTATTTTAACAGCTTTAAATTTTGAACTCCAATAACAGAATTAAATACAAAGTATCATGTGTGGCTAATACAAATGCACTATTCAGTTCAGTTCAGTTTAGTCGCTCAGTTGTGTCTGACTCTGAGACCCCATGAATCGCAGCACACCAGACCTCCCTATCCATCACCAACTCCCGGAGTTCACTCAGACTCACGTGCATCGAGTCAGTGATGCCATCCAGCCATCTCATCCTCTGTCATCCCCTTCTTCTCCTGCCCCCAATCCCTCCCAGCATCAGAGTCTTTTCCAATGAGTCAACTCTTCGCATGAGGAGGCCAAAGTACTGGAGTTTCAGCTTTAGCATCATTCCTTCCAAAGAACACCCAGGGCTGATCTCCTTTAGAATGGACTGGTTGGATCTCCTTGCAGTCCAAGGGACTCTCAAGAGTCTTCTCCAACACCACAGTTCAAAAGCATCAATTCTTCAGCGCTCAGCTTTCTTCACAGTCCGACTCTCACATCCATACATGACTATTAGAAAAAACCATAGCCTTGACTAGACGAACCTTTGTTGGCAAAGTAATGTCTCTGCTTTGAATATGCTATCTAGGTTGGTTATAACTTTTCTTCCAAGGAGTAAGCGTCTTTTAATTTCATGGCTGCAGTCACCATCTGCAGTGATTTTGGAGCCCAGAAAAATAAAGTCAGCCACTGTTCCACTGTTTCCCCATATATTTCCCATGAAGTGATGGGACCAGATGCCATGATCTTCGTTTTCTGAATGTTGAGCTTTAAGCCAACTTTTTCACTCTCCTCTTTCACTTTCATCAAAAGGCTTTTTAGTTCCTCTTCACTTTCTGCCACAAGGGTGGTGTCATCTGCATATCTGAGGTTATTGATATTTCTCCTGGCAATCTTAATTCCAGCTTATGCTTCTTTCACCCCAGCGTTTCTCATGATGTACTCTGCATATAGGTTAAATAAGCAGGGTGACAATATACAGCCTTGACGTACTCCTTTTCCTATTTGGGACCAGTCTGTTGTTCCACGTCCAGTTCTAACCGTTGCTTCCTGACCTGCACATAGATTTCTCAAGAGGCAGGTCAGGTGGTCTGGTATTCCCAGCTCTTTCAGAATTTTCTATTGGTAACATGCAATTAAAATTTAAGGTATTACTTTTAATATCTTAAAATTTTCATTTAAGCAAAAATTTTAACACTAAAAAATTTGACCTGTAGGAGTCAATTATCATTAGTTACCTAAAGATTTTTATATAACTGTTGTTAAAAACCAAGCACTTTATTCTTTGGATTCATATATTACCATCAAATAAAAATATTTTTAACATACATGTATTTCTGTGATATGGAAACAAGTATCTTTTTAGAATGAATCACTGTAGGGACTTTTTTGTTTGTTTTTTAAGTGACTTGTTTCCCCTTTTGTTTCTCAGTTTGTAACTATATTCCTTGTCAGGATAGTCTCTAGCTTCTCAAGCTCATCCCCACCAAAAGTTAATACATTTAGGTGACAAAGAAACTTGCTTTAGAGCACTCAGATAAATAAAAATGTTATGCTCTGAAAACCACAAAACACTGAACAACTCAAAAAAATCTAAAAAAAAATCTAACTGCTAAGGCAGAAATTTATTTCTATTTCAAGGCAACTGCTACACAATACTTGTAGTACATAAACTCAATATAGATGAAAACACTATTTGCAGCTCTTTCAACAATCTGTTAAACACTACAGTCCTCATTTTATAAATAGCCTTTAAAATATGAAAAAGCAGCTCTGCTACCTTAACTGGTACACAAGATCCTAAGAAATAGGATGTTTAAAGTAATAATAATGAAAATTCATGTTAGGAATTTATGCCAAAGGACTACCTTCATACTGAAATACTACGAGATTTTTCTCAGTTTGCTATATATTCTTGATCCTTAGCACTATACACTCCAACTTATGTTAAGGAGGTTTTTAAATCTTTATTATTAAAGGGAAATAATTTCATTGTATATGTGTGCTGTGTGCTTAGGCACTCAGTCACGTGCGACTCTTTGCAACCCCATGGACAGTAGTCCACCAGGCTCCTCTGTCCATGGGGATTCTCCAGGTAAGAATACTGGAATGGGTTGCCATTTCCTTCTCCAATATACCTAAATAAATACATATAAAAAATGGAGTGAAGCCCTTTTAAAAATCTTTATTATTAAAGAAAAACAATGTCATTGTATAATAATGCTAAAACACATCCATGATTATGACAAAGTTCCCTGGCCCTGAAGACTACCAAACTGGTTTTCAACTTAGAAATGCACATAGGATACTTATTAACACTGCTGATATTCTAATACGTGACAGCAATTTCTCTTAAATTCTGGTTTCAAAAGCACTCACAAATCAGAAGTAATACATCCCACTATATTTGAAAAGAGTTGACCAGTATGACTGTCTCCAGGCAAATTGATAAAAGAGCACTATGAAAAAGATGGGCTTCTCTCATAGCTCAGCTGGCGAAGAGTCCACCCGCAATGCAGGAGACCCCAGTTTGATTCCTGGGTCAGGAAGATCCACTAGAGAAGGGATAGACTACCCACTCCAGTATTCTTGGGCTTCCCTCGCGGCTCAGCTGGTAAAGAATCCACCTGCAATGCAGGAGACCTGGGTTCAACCCCTGGGTTGGGAAGATCCCCTGGACAAGGGAAAGGCTACAGACTTCAGTATTCTGGACTGGAGAATTCCATAGACTATATAGTCCATGGGGTCGCAAAGAGTCGGACATGACTGAGAGACTTCCGCTTCACTTCATGAGAAAGTAATCATGTGAAAATGGTGAAAGAATGTGAGCTTCTTAATAAAATGGACAGACGTAGGTTTATGAAATAAAACAATGAGTTCAGAAAATATGCTTTAATGTATTTGATAAATAAACACCTTTTTGTACAGATTATCATTTAAGATTGGGGTCTAGTCTTTTCTAAAACTAGAAGTTGTGTAAAATTTGTATAAAAAGAATAGTCATGTGCCTTCCAAAGCTCTCCGTGACCTATATTCTTCCTATACAGAATCAATCTATTAGAATTTGAACATCTGTCTTTCTCTTGGATTAAAATTAAGGAAAGAATAAAACTTATAAGTATCATAAACTTTTATCAAACATCTGTAGTGATTCCACATGCCTAAGTTAATGAAAAAATTCAGAAACGTAAGTCAAATGTTTCTAGATTTACAAAGAATGGTTGAATTTTAATACACAACTAGCCACAAGTAAAGCCTTTGGTGACACTAATTTAGAAACAAAATACTAAACTACATTTAAAGCATGAATATGGAGGCAAATTCTTGATAAAGAACAAAAATAAAGAATTTGAAAAAAGGTTATAATAAAGAGAATTATAAACACACTAAACAGAATTCATGCCTTAAGAAACCACTGCTAAGATATTAAAATAGCCTCAATTAACTTAAATTCATTTATCAAAAAAATTGCTACATCTCTATACATATAATACTGTAATAAACATTTATGTCTGAAGCATTCTTACCACAAAAAATGATAACTATGTGAGGTGACAAATATGCTAATTAGCTTGATCGTGGTGATTATTTCACAGTGTATACATATATTAAATCATTATGTTGCAAACCTTAAATATACACAACTTTTAAATGCCAATATGTCAATATTATTGGAAAACATTATAAAATTTTCAATTAAAAATATACTGAAAACTTTATTATGCATCAAATATGTTCTAACACTTAATCTAATACTGTTGAAACTAAGAGCAACACCAGTTCTAACATGTACATGCTCTTCAGTTTACTTACCAATAACTGTTTTTGGTCTTTCTTGGCATTCTCGTAAGAGGAGGGTCCAGACATCCAAGATGGTAATGGAGTTTACAGGTATCACACAATAAAAGAAGATGTTGATCATGGTTCTTCTTACAAATTCCACAACTTTGATAAAGGCAGCAGCAATAAAGGATTAGAATAATAATTATCATAGTGAATAGATAATTTATGGCATATTTTTAAATTTTCAAAATTTCATTGTGATTTAACTTAATATATTTCTTTAACTGAAATCAAATACTTTTTTTAATAACATATCTTTTTATAATGGCAAGAATCTAAATACTTTTGAGAATGTAGAATAGTTTAGATCTATTATAAATTTAAATTTTGCTGGAGTCAAACTATTCAGAGAAGGGCATATGTTAGGTATTTATTCTAACATCATCTTAATCTTATTTATTACATAAAGTCCATGTAACATTAGACCAAATTTTCTCTAGGAACAAATATTAAACAAAAATAGTTTTCAATTTTCTACCTCTCTAAAACTACAAAGAAGTTACTTTACAAACGAAATTCTGTTTATTTTCTACCATTAACTGTAAATCTTTCAAAGAACCTTCAATGTGTACATAAGCTACATATGTAAGTCTTTTTACAGAATCAGACTTTGAGACTTAAAAATATACCAATTGATATTTATTATAAAGAACTGGAAGTTTTATTATTATTGTTGCTGTTGTTTTAGATTTTTGATTGTTCTTAAGAAATCTAACTTTTCTTGTGCAGAAGGTCAACTACTCCTGAGAGCACAAACACCATGATCTACAAATCCAGGGTGTACTTATATTAGGAATGTGAAAGGTGAGGAAAAAGTTGAGATCCTAAAAAAGCCATAAGTATACAGAAAAAGTAATGATGTTTGATTTTTAAATAACCTTAGAAAAAAAATCAAATATATACATATACAACAAAGACCAATCAATACTTGGTCTCAAAGTTGCTCAGAGTAAAAATGAAAAATTACTAAACTGTATCCTGAAACAAAAATGAGCTGTAGTGATGAAAAGTCAGAAGCAAAAGTAATAAGCCTGACAGTTTCAAATGAAACAGTCTTATCTGGAAAAGCTAGACGGTGACAGTGCTAGTCTTTATAAAGTACAGTATAGACACTCATGAGCTTGTCCCACATTTCAAGGAAGTTAATTGCTATTACCTATGGAGAAAGCCTCCAAGCTAGAAGAGAAAGTAGTTATTGAGACAGATACTGTTGTTGCTACTTCTGAGAAAGAAAGAGGTTGTGGGGAGAATATGTATACACTTACATAAGCATATTTACTTGTGTGTGTGAACAGATTTGTGTGTGTATGGATACACACACACATACTTGCATCTTCTAAACTTTTCTCAATTAGTTTCATCAGCTACATGGAAAAAAAGTAAGATCCAAACCTACTGGTATGGAAAGAAATCTTAATAACCATATAAAACTGTTACAATGGTGAACACTGTAAAATACTGAGCCAAAAAAGAAAAAGAACAAAAATATTTGGGGAAATGAAATTACTACAACTGAGCACAGAGAGAAAAAAAAATATAGACAGATTCAAATCTAAAACTTATCTTCATTATCCACCACTACCACTGTACAAAGGCAGTAATTCAAACTATAATATATCCAACACTACCTAAAAACACATGTAAACCTCTAAAACTCACTCAAGCAAAATAAAATATAAATGTCCATTTATCTAACACATTGTTTTAACTATTTAAAAAAATAATCATGTACATTACTTAAAACTCACTTTCCAATTCTCTAAAGAGGAGTTTCCATGGAGTTTGTGCACATATAACCCCAGTTACTTAAAGTATACAAAAAGTGATTTATCATTAAAAGAGGAGCGACTCTATCCTATCATCATTCAGTCTGGGAAGTATTTTTGATGAAGGTATTAATAAAATGAACTTCAAACACATTTAACTTTAAATTCTGATATAAACATAATTCATTCACAAATATTTAAAGCATCTTGCTACTAAAAAGTATCCATTTAAAAATACACTATATTAATCTGTCAAAATTTCATTACTTGCCTATAAAGTACTGCAGGAAGAGTCGATGCCTTTTGTGTGCCCCCTTCTTTTTTACTTGGTTTTCTCTCCTTGGGTGCTCGCAAAATTGCCGGTATGTTCAACTTCTATTGATTTGAACAAATGCAGTTTATTTTGTTTTCAAAGAAAAAATATAAAGCAACATTTTTCTTTATGCGCCGTTCAAGTCAACTAATATGCTAGGATCTTGAGGGGGAATGTTTTACAAGGTTTTACACTGGCAAAAAGGACTAAAATGAGTTTTTGTCTCATAGTCACTGCTGTGAGAAGCCTATAATTACATACTTTCATCAATTTTCTCTGGACCACTAAAACATTGTGAAAATTAAACTCCTACTTTAGCTTTAAAAGTGAAAGACAAGGACAAGAATTCAAGAACTTGAACAAAAAAAAAGAACACGACAAAAAGAGTATTGAGGCCGTTTATTTTCTTAAACACCACATCTACACTGGTGCTCCAAAGGTTAATTAGAAAAATTATCTTATTGGACCAAACTCTTCACAAAGCGAATTAGATTCTCTTTGGGTTTCTACTGATCTGTAGTATACTAGCTTCTCAGACAGCAACCATCTATCAAAGTCATTTCTCAGTGGCCCAGTGGGCCTGCATCAGTTCAACCAACCGGAAAAAAAGTGTCCTGCCAAGTGGTACAAACAAATTCTACTTCTCCTGTGTATTTTACATTTGCACACAAAAATGCACATGCTTCTGTTTCAAGTGATTTAATAAATTAAAATGCTCTTTCATAACTTATACTAAATAGATTCTTATGAGACAAACCTGCAAATCTGGCCAAAAGATAATGCTAGCTTGCCAAATAAACTAATATGCTTGTATTCAATATTAATTTCACTAAATATAAAATATAAAACACTATAATCTTCAAATATTCACCAACAGCCTATCAATAGAAACAAAGGTCAACTGTGCATATATAACTACTCATCCTCACCTCTTATGTTATTCATTATACTATATGCCACATACACCCTTTTCACAAAAGAAGCATCTTCAAAGCTAGCATGGCATAATACATATCAGTATGTATTACTTTCTAAAATAATGTGTCTATACAACCTATATAATGAATTTGGCTCTTTATAAACCTTTAAAATAAGTACCGCAAAAAATATCTGTTCTTTAAAAACCTTCCTTCACAAATAAAACTATTTCCATGGTGAAAAGACCACAGTGAGTCTCCATCATCCTTAAAGAAATAACTTAAATTATTCAAATGAATTATTAATTTAAGAATTAAATACACAGTACTAAAAAAAGCATTCAAAGAAATCCATTTGGCAATGATTGTTCTTTACAATACCAAGAACTTTAATAGGCTCAATATGTTCAAGGATAAAGTAATTTCTTTCATAATTAAAATAAAACTAATGAAGGGAAAAACTACACTTTAACATTAAATTTCAAAAACCATTCCTTGTAAGTTCAAAACCCATCAACATGAAAAAAATTCCAGTTTTCCTTTTACATTTCCCCCATTAAAAAAAACAACAACTACTTATAGCACAAGAATAGGACAGAAGAAATGTGGCAAGGAATCTAAAACTGCTGCATAGAGGCAGAAGAATATGGTAGGAGTAACTCATGCTTCAAATCTTAGCTTCATCACAAATGACAGGTCAATCAGTTAGAGCAAATGAAAAAATTTTGCAAACAAGATAGCTGTTAAAACAACCATATTAAGCTACAGGTTCTCAGTAGGCAGCTTGCAAAGCTCTAGATGCATTTCAGGCAGAAACCATTATCCCAGAGGATTAGTTGGCCGTGATTAAACAGAATTCTTCAGTTAGTGAAGTGACAGTTGTATTAGAGATCCAATCTTTGAAATCATACAGAAAGCAAGAAGAGAAGGAGAGAGCAATTGGAAAGAAACTAACCTGCCCTGTGATTCTGCCTAGTAAGGCCCATATTCCTTGTCCTTCACTTCGAAGTTTTCCATTCATGTTTTGTAGTTCTTCCAAAGATTCACAGAGCTATAATGTAAACAATTCAAATTAGTAGACTATTACAATATTCAGTAACATATTTGAAAATATAAATAATTTATCAATGTCCAAAATATCTACATTTCTAGTCCACATATATTTAACACATTCAAGTCACAATACACTGAAAAATGAAAGTCTCCAACTATTTAAGAAGCACCAAAAAAAGTAAACATTTTATGTTAGCATTTTACTAATAATGATACTTACATATTCTATTATAGTTTACTATATAATTTCACAGACACACTAATTAACCCTTATGAGTGTATCAAAGTGCACTCCCACCATTTTTCCAATAAGAAAATGATATTTATCAATAAGTCAATCCTGGGGACCTCCCTGCGGTCCAGTGGTTAAGAATCTGCCTTTCAATGAAAGGGACGCAGATTTGATCTCTGGTTGGGGAATTAAGATCTTACATGCCTCAGGTCAAGTGAGCCTGAGCTCTGCAACTAGAGAAGCCCACATGCCGCATTACTGAGCCCTCACACCCAAAGATGACCCAACACAGCCAAAAGAAAAAAAAGTCAATCCAGATTTTGCTCATGTTACTTATTATCTCACATTTAGTCACAACTTGCTTTTATACATTTCTTCATGAACTTCTTCATCTTTAGAATGAAGATGTAGAAGAGAAATTTTAATCAGGAGATTTTTTTTTTTAATCAAAAGTAACAAAACAATTTAAGAAAAACAGTAATTCAAAAGTAAGTTTTAAAGTTTTCTATAACTTAGAAAGATAAATGGAGTCAGACTTGGGCCTCAAACCCCAACTCTATGCCTTGACTACCTTTGTGAACCTGGGCAAATTACTTCACCTGTTTAGGATTCAGTTTACACTTCTGAAAAAGGGAGCAGAAATCATAAGCCACATTATAAAGCTGAAGTGAGAATGAGATGAGTTAACACAAGTAAAAATGCTCAAAACTGTGCCTGGCACATGGAAAGTACTCAGTGTTAGTGACGGTAATGAAGATAACGAGGGGTTGGAATTACAGACAAGTCGTAGAAACTCCAGAGGAATTTCAAAATGAAACATAAGAAATCATCAGTAAGATGTAATTACATTACGTTGTTTGTTTTACCTTATTATATTCCACATGAAGCTTTTCTTGTTCATTCTCTAATTTATCCTTTATATTCTTTTGTTCAGCCATATTTTCCTGAATTTGAATCATGCGCATATTTCTCTCTAGTTAAATTAAATATCCAATTTTAGTTTAGAAGAAAATAAAAGCTGATATACAAAATACACAAAGGAAGAAGCTAGCCATAGAGATGATCACATGGATAAACCTAGACACTTTTAACTCTACTCACAAATACATTAAATTAGCATTTTACAACAATCCACAACTTATTAGGAAAATAAACATACTTGATATATGTACCAAGACTAGTAAATTTCTAAACATTGACAGTGTATCAAATATTTCTATCAGCAAACTGTTCTCAGTGAAAACGTGCATGCATCAGGGCCTATACTGACCGAAATAATAATTCACAAAATCAGCAGTGAGAGCAGGTTGCTTATGCTTTCTCCTTCCATCCACACTAGAACTAGTATCTGAATTGTCCACTGGGAAGATATCTGTACTGATCCCCATGAGTTCTGCTTTCCGCATAAGTTTGCGAATGGCTGAAGCACTGCTAGTGAGTGGTCTGGGCAATTTTTCCCTCGGAACCCAGGCCTGGGGTCTGGTGGATCGAGCTAGTTCTGCTTTGGCACGATACTGCTGAAGCCGAGCATTGATCCTTGCCTATAAAAGAAACGTATACAAATTTTAAAAGATATTAAAATGGAACATACTTATGATTTTTATTTCCATACTTAGCAAGAGTAAGGATGATCAGAAGTTCCTCTGTTGAGGCAAATTATATCTATCCACAGTCCTTAATATCCACAGCATAATTCTTGGGTTATGATAAATTAGGTCTACCCCTAGTTAACAACTGCCCTAGCCTATGATTAATTGTCAAAAACTAGTATAATTAAGCTGAGGTTTCTCAACTAGCCTTGTACTAGTCTTCATAAATTTACTTAATTTACATACAAATATATTTCATGACAGGCAAACTAATCAAAGTCTTTGCACATATGAATCTTAGAACAGACTGAAAAAAAGATGTGGTCAACATATTGCACTGATTGATAGAATAATTTCCTCTAAGCCACATTCTTTAATGTATTAGAAACATGTTTTATAAATGACTGCTTTGTTGAGACTAGATGATGAGTAATGTATTCAAACACAAACTATACTCTCCATTTACCTTAATGACAGTCCACTTTCTAGATAATTTCACAATTACACTAACCAAATTTCACAATTATACATCATATATCAAAGATGCATGAGATCTTAAATTTCTAACTTCTTTTTTTTGGCCAGGCTATATACAGCTTGTGGGATCTTAGCTCTGTTACCAGGGATCAAACTGGAGCCCTCAGCAGTAAGAGCACAGAGTCCTAACCACTGAATCACCAGGGAATTCCCTGAAATCTATACCCTTGAAAGAAAAAAACACAAGTTTTGGAATGAATCTCATACCTGTGCTTCTGGTGATAACTGCTTCTCTCTCTCTTGTAAAGACATTTTACAATAGGATTGTAGAGCCAAGTAGTTTTTTCTCTTCCACTTTCTGTCTAACCTATCTGCATGTTGCTTACAATAAGCAAAAAATGGATCTGCTATATCCTATATAAAAAAACAGAGAGGGGGAAATGAACATTTTTACTCCAAAGGGCCATTTTAAAAAAAGCCATAAGAGATAATATTTCCTTTTTGAAGAATATACCACAGTGCTGGCCTAAAAATAAATTACAAAATTAAGTTTTATACATAATGATAAAAATTGCTGCTTTAGGAACTTAATCTATATACCAAATTCAAATTAACAATTTTTTTTCTTTATACAGCCTTGTGGATTTAAAAAATACTGAAATCAAAACTTAGGCATTACATTAAGTTATAATTGTTACCTAAAAAAAAAAAAATCACTGTTTAAAACAAATAAGATATTAATAGGCATAGGTAGAAACCATCATTAAAGTTATTAATACATAGATTAATATGATAAAACAACAACATATCTAGAAAATATAGGACTAGTCAACAATAGGGCATTTCTAACTGACGAGAAATGCACAGGCAAACTCTACCTAGGATAAAACTAGATTAAGAAGGCCAGGTTTTATGGAAGGGGAGTTTAGGGGAGAATGGATACACGTATATGTATGGCTGAGTCCCTTCACTGTTTACCAGAAATTATCACAGTATTGTTTGTTTATCAGCTATACCCTAATACAAAATAAGATGTTTAAAAAAAAAGGCCAGGCCTTGTCAATAAAACACTTCAGATATTCTCTTTAACTCTTTACAAAATTCTAAAACCTCAAATGGAAACACAGCTGTCTCACAGTCTTATTTTATGGTACTACCTTAATGGGTACATATTCATAAATAATAGGATACAAAAACATAAAAGGAAATCTACTATCAAAAATAGGAAAAAAATTGTAAATATGTAGGCAAAAAAAAAAAGCATTCTGCAATGTGACTGCCAGCAAAGTAATAAGTACTTCATTCTTCAGGTCTGTCCCAAATAAAAAACAGATAAGCTGCCCATACGGTTTTTACCTGAGTTATGTTAGAGTCTCTTAGTAAGGTGGGGTTTTACAACCCAAAGAGAACTGATGATGCTAACAAAAGAAGAAACAAATGAAAAGTACAAAAAGAAAAATCATCATATAGTAAAACCAAAGTGTCCTTAACATTAAAAACAGCAAAGTATGTAATGCCATTTTCTAGTATGATATCCACAGATGTTACAATATAGCACTGTGAATATTGTAATGAGAATCTGGATATATAAAAACCTGGACAATAAAACCTGGCCCCACCAATTAAAGATTTTTGTGGCTTTAAACAAGCTGCTAATTATCTCTGGGTCTCTGTTAACTCATTAACAAAAAAGGTTTAATAATAATAACTTCATATAGGTACAGAAATAAATTCAAAAAATGTAGAAAGGAGATTGGATTCTTTCTCTCTCTCTCTCATTCACACTCACACACAGCTGCTTTCTCACAACGTGCTCTACACATCCTGGCAACAGAAGAGAGTAAGTGGAAATAAAGAATATATTGAACTATAGTCAAAATGATCTCAAGAACCATTCTACTCTTCTTAAAGTAGTAGGTAATGTTGAAATTGAGTTATCAGAGATAGGATTCATGCTTGCATAGGTCAGTTAAGCATTAGAGTCAAGACTCTGACTTAACAAAAAGACCAGTCATCTCTGGTCAAAGAGATACATGAAAAGGACGAAGTAGCCCAAGTCATTTTTCTTTTGTTTCGTGACTTGGGATTGGGGACAATAAATCCTAAGTCTAAGGCTATCAAGACCAAGGGATTAATTTTTTTTAGAGAATGAAACAGATATACCAAGCAACCACTATCCGTTAACATTATCTTCATCTTTTTCCCCTTAGTACTAGAATCTTCTGAGTTTCCACTGGATAATGATGCTAGAAAATTTCTACTCCAGACCCTCAGCAGCTGAGTATGGCTATGTGGTAAGTTCCAGCCAATGAAGTTTATGAAATTTCTTAACCAGACCCTTGAAAGGAAATGTCCACTCTTCACCTTCTCTTCCTTCCTACCAACGGGGTACAACCCAGACAAGGTGGTGATAAACCATCTCTGACCATGTGAGAAAGTACAACAAACTAAAGGAATATGAAGCAATGAGTAAGAGGCACCTGGTCCCTGGAACCAAACTCCCCTGAACATAAAATCAATCTGGAATCATAGAAAGAATTTAACGTCTTCCTTGTTCAAGTTACTGGCTATTCAGTTTTATTAAACCATTCAAAATAGTGTGCTAATTAATAATCTGGTTGACTTGGACTATCCCCTCATCTTGCCTAGAGAAACTTTCAAGATCCTATTCCCAGTAGAAAATGGAAAGGGAAAAAATTTTCTAAATATTTACCATGTACCAGGCTTAGTGCCTGTTTTCATACTATCTCATTTATCTCTTATCACTACCACATGAGGTGAGTTCTATTATTTTAATATCAACTTTATGGATAGAAAACTGAAAACAAGAGAGGTTAAGTTGCTGACCAAGATCCACTGCTATTAAGTAAAAGCTGTCTTTTTCAAACATTGTCTGTCATCAGATTTACTTAAGGACATTTCCAAATAGAAATGACAAAATCCCAGCTCTGGAGATTGCGTTTCAGTAGGTCTAAGGCAAAGAGTTCTAAATGTGAATGCCTTGAGAAACAGTTACCAGTAAACATAAATGAGTAAAAGGATGTAAAGATGCTGGGAAATTATAAGACAAAAATAATGATGGAAGTAGGGGGAAAAGTGGAATGTGGGGTAAATGGTGGGGACCCATGACAAACTGGAATGCCCCATCAACTCAAGTTATCTTTTTATTGCACTATTCTTATCAAACAAAATGTATCTTCAGGTCACATTTAGCTTGTGGACCTCTGAATTTCATGATTTGTTCTAGAATCTTAAAACTAAAACAATTTTTTCCAAACAAAGCTCCCTGACTAACACTGATTCACCAGTTGAAAGGACTATAAGCTGAAAGAAACTATTAGGAATCTTGTACATTGAGAACCAACTGGCGCTTGTAAAAATGGACTATTTTTAAGAAAAGTAGAAGCTTTATTGGTATCTGCATAAAACTGTTTATTGAAATCAGAAAAGTGTAAATACTATCATGAGTTAGGAGCAAAGCATGTTTATCTTCTCAGTTACAACACCATCTTTTCCACCTCACCTCAGCCATTTAATTCCTATGACTGTACCTAGATTCTGAACTCTTTCCATAACACAATTCCTCAAGTATTCTCTGAGCATTATCTTTTATCTTTCCTCATCACTTCTTTTCAGACTCAAACAAGTTTTTAATACCTTTCAGATATCCAATGTACAGACTTTTATCCTCTGACTGCCCCAGAGCTCATGCACATGATTGCCCTCTTTACCTGATTATTTCATGGCCCATCAATTAATTACTTGTTTGCAAGATGCAGTCCTCTCTTCACTTGTTCCTCTCTTCCTCATCTAGCTTCACTTGACAAAACCTAAAGCACAGGTAAATCCAACTCTTCCCCTATTTTAACCTGCATCAGAGCATCTGAACACATTCCCAAATTAATTTCCATTCCATTTTTATAGATAATCACTGAACACCTTCATCTCTAAAACTTTCAATCAGATCAGATCAGATCAGATCAGTCGCTCAGTCGTGTCCGACTCTTTGCGACCCCATGAATCACAGCACGCCAGGCTTCCCTGTCCATCACCAACTCCCGGAGTTCACTCAGACTCACGTCCAACGAGTCAGTGATGCCATCCAGCGATCTCATCCTCTGTCGTCCCCTTCTCCTCTTGTCCCCAATCCCTCCCAGCATCAGAATCTTTTCCAATGAGTCAACTCCTCACATGAGGTGGCCAAAGTACTGGAGTTTCAGCACTTGCAGATGATGGCTTTATTTATTTCACTGGAGAGGTTTTGAAGAGAGGAGAAAAGCAATTAAATGAGAACTTCCACAACCTCCAATCACTGCATACCTCAACTCATCTGCATGTCTACACATATCCTCTGACTAATCTCCTGTTACCAGGGATAAACTAACCAATGTTCCTATCTAAGGTTGACCTTCAGTTGCAATTAATTCCACCCCATCTTCCCTCCAGCAATTCTACCTCTTGCACATTTTTTTCTCTCTACTGGCATACTAAAAACACTGTAATATCCTTTAAAAATACTTAAAAGACATTCCCTGGGCTCTCATTTGTAGGTCACTTCAAAGTCCCCCTTAAAAGGAAAAATCTAAAGCACTGCCCATATCAGCTGTCTTAACTCTGTTCCACTCCTAAGTTTTCAACTAGTCTCAACTTCTCTAATAGCTCCTCTCAAGTCAAAACTGACCTTCATTATGACAAACCCAATGGTCATTTCTCAGTCTTAACCTTATTCCTTTGACACAACTTGTTTACTCTCTCTTTGAAACACTTGTCTTAGTTGTTTTTTTTTTTAACCTCACTAATGACTACCTCAGACTCCTTGGTAGATTCCTCCTTATTTCCCCAAATTTCAATGCTGTTGAATGCCAAGGTAGCCCTATGACTGTCATCAGAACTCTTCCCATCTCCTTCTCCTCGTATACTCTAGGTAATTTCACCTAGTCATCTCACCATAAATACTATCTATACCCTGACACTCCCAAATCTGTATCTTTAGCCTTGATTGCTTCCCTAAACTTCAGATTCTGATAGTCAACTACCTACCTGATGTCTCCACTTACAGGCCTAACAGGCGTTTTGAACTCAACATGTCCAAAACTGTCCTCAATTTCCTTCTCTCCTGCAATAAATCTGCTCTTCCTGCAGTCTTTTCTACCTCAGTAAACCATAACCCCAGTCTACTAGAAGCTCCACAAGAGCCTCTTGATGAAAGTGAAAGAAGAAAGTGAAAAAGCTGACTTAAAACTCAACATTTGAAAAACTAAGATCATGGCATCCTGTCCCATCACTTTGTGGAAAATAGATGGGAAAACAATGAAAATAGTGACAGACTTTATATTCTTGGGCTCCAAAATCACTGCAGATGGTGACTGCAGCCATGAAATTAAAAGATGCTTGCTCCTTGGAAGAAAAGCTATGACCAATCTAGACAGCATATTAAAAAGCAGAGAGTACTTTACCGACAGAGGTCCGTCCAGTCAAAGCTATTGTTTTTCCAGTAGTCATGTACGGATGTGAGAGTTGGACTATAAAGAAAGCTGAGCGCCGAAGAATTGATGCTTTTGAACTGTGTGTTGGCAAAGACTTTTGAGAGTCCCTTGGACAGCAAGGAGATCAAACCAGTCAAACCTAAAGGAAACCAGTCCTCATTATTCATTGGAAGGACTGATGCTAAAGTTGAAGCTCCAATACTTTGGCCACCTAACGCAAAGAACTCACTCATTGGAAAAGACTCTGATGAAGGGAAATATTGAAAGCAAAAGAAGAAGGGGACAACAGAAGATGAGATGGTTGGATTGTATCACCAACTCAATGGACACAAGTTTGAGCAAGCTCTGGGAGTTGTTGATGGACAGGCAAGTGTGGCGTACTGCATTCTCTGGTGTCAAAAAGAGTCAGACATGACTGAGCAACTGAACTAGAAGTTCAGGCTAAAGAGAAATCACCCTTTTCCTCTCTCTCTCTGTTTACTCCACAATCTCTCAACAGATATCTACAAAATATGTCATTTCTTATTACCTCTATCCTTAAAACCCTAAACCATTCTATTTGTTCTCCCTACTTTCACCTTCGCCTCTCTATAGTCTATACTGAACACAACCATCAGGGTTGTCCTTCTAAACATCAGTTGACTCACATGTTCTCTATGCAAATCTGATGGCTTTCCATCTCACTCAAGAGGGTAAATCCAAAGTCATTCTCATGTTCTTCCAGTCCCTACATGATGCAGCTGCCTGCTGCCTCTATGACCTCCTTCCTCTCCTCTTACCAAACACCAGCCCCACCTCTGTATCAGCCATACCAGTTCTTCTTGGTCCTCAAACCAACCATGTTTCTACCTCAGAGCCTCTATATTCTGTTCCCCCTGCCTGTAACACTCTCCTGTCAAAAAAACATAAGCTCCCTACCATTTTCCTTACATTTTTTCCACAAAATGTCGCCTTCTTAGAGAGCCCACCTCTGATCTCCCCATATAAAACAGTACTGTCCTACTTCCCTTAGTCCCTACATACTTTATCCTGCTTTGTATTTCTTCATAATACGTATCACAATATAGCAGTGAGTTGAGGATAAACCCTTAAGTCTGGGAGACAGAGAAGTGATTACTCGTTTGTCTCAAAAGTATTGGTATTCTCTGGTAAACTTTTTCACTATCTGTCCTCTCCCAACCTGCCATTCAAATGTAAGCTACCTTAAGAACAGTTTATTTTGTTCAAATCTCTATAGGCTCCACAGCAAAGTCTAATACACAGTAGCTCAATATATCTGTTGAATAAATATGCTGAATGAATGACAGTAAAAAGCATTAATCTGTAATCCTTAAATAGTTCAAAGGTAAGAGATAGACAGGCCAAGAAGGTCCACTCAAGTTTTTGATTCTTCTAGGGAATCTTATTTCTGTATTTACAGCACTTCTTGTCCATCAGAGGCACCTGTGACATCTTTTAATGTTGTCTTGTAAGACTCTTTTCCATTTCATTGTGTTTACTATCTAACCCCATCTACGTGACTTAAAGCTATTTTTATGCTCCCTGACAAACTCCTCCACCCCCAAACCTAGAGTTTATAGTGTCTTGCACATATGCATAGGCCCTCAATCATGACTGACTGATGTTAAATGAGTACTATGAAGTTATGTTTGAATATAAATTTCACTGTTTGTAAACAAAGTTTAGGTCACCCCTAACAAAACAACTCAGTTTTAGAACATGAATTCAATAAGGACTTACTCCTGATAGTCACGTTCCACAAATGCTTGCTGAGTTAGATAATTCAGCCCTCAACTGCGATGCCTTTGCAAACAGTACATGATTAACTATTTAACATACAGTTTTAGTTTACTTTTTAAGGAGTCTTGTACTCAAATCTGAAACTCCCAGAAGATGAAGACCAAAGAATAAAAACAATAAATCTAAGCAAGATTTCTTAATTTCTTGAATCTAGTACTTGAAATTTCTAGAACCTTTTACAGATGAAAAATTTTAATGCAAATTCAATGCCCAAATGCTGGAGAAGGAAGTGGCAACCCACTGCAGTGTTCTTGCCTGAAGAATTCCATAGACAGAGGAGACTGTGGGCCGTGGTCTATGGGGTCGCAAACAGTTGGACACAACTGAGCAACTAACACTACTACTACTACTACTAAGTCGCTTCAGTCGTGTCCAACTCTGTGCGACCCCAGAGACGGCAGCCCACCAGGCTCCCCCATCCCTGGGATTCTCCAGGCAAGAACACTGGAGTGGGTTGCCATTTCCTTCTCCAATGCATGAAAGTGAAAAGTGGAAGTGAAGTCGCTCAGTCATGTCCGACTCTTAGCGACCCCATGGACTGCAGCCCACCAGGCTCCTCCGCCCATGGGATTTTCCAGGCAAGAGTACTGGAGTGGGGTGCCATTGCCTTCTCCAACTAACACTACACTACTACACTAATGCACAAATGACTAGTGTCTAGATACCAAAAAAGAAAAATTTCAAAATGTACATATTTTCTGAACCATAAACAAAACCATGCATACAGCTGTTTAGTACCCTTTTCTATAAAAACTAAAGTAACCAACTTAACTTTATTGAGATCTTATTCTAGCTAAGAATCTGTATTCAATTTGATCTCATTTTTAAAGGTCTATTTTTTCCCATTTTTAGCATTTATCACCTGTTCATTTTTCACTTTTATGACTTAAGCATTTTATCCATTCTTAAAACTCATACATATTATATGCAAAATATGGTGGTCTAAAACAAAGGTGAACTAAATCTAAATTTATATTAAGAATTTTATGTAAATGATACTTATTTAAAAGAATAAAGCAGTTTCTTTACCCATCATTAAAATATTATCCTTATCTATATCTTTTATATAAAAAAATTAATATTAATCTAGCTAACAGGAAAATAATATTTTATGACAGCAAAATTATCCTTTGGCATCAGATTCTACAAAAACATTAGGTATTAACTATTTATATTAAGCTCATTAAAATCTGACATTAATATTTCTTCCTTGCAGGAAAATACATATGATTTAATGATTATATAACACTTTAAAGTATTCAATTCTACTTTTCATTTTTTAACCATATCTGTTAAAACAAAAAGAAAACCTATGTTAATTTATTCTGCAGCCTAAAGTTCAACTTATGCAATATCTGTTTATCTAGGAAAAGGCCTAATAACCAGCTCTGCACATACTTAGGAATTATCCATTTGTATTTATTCTATTTTATTATTTCCTTACACATAGTCACACTATTCCAAATTCATTATTTTTAATTGCAGTTTATAAGCAGATAAAAATACAGTCTTAGACACTGACACAAAATTCACAAAGTTAACTGAAAAATTATGATATAAACTCTTTATTAAAAACAGAACTGGTGTGTTTTTATCCTATAGGTTATTTCTTATTTATATTATTAAAAAAAGATTTGAGATGGCTTATCAAAATATGTAAAGCATAAGATAATTAAGCTTTAATTATTAATTTTAAAAACTAAGTAAGGACTGTAGTGTGTGTGTGTTTAGAAGGTGAGAGTGAATAATGAAACGAAAGGAAAAATGAAGTAGGAAAAAATAAGATGAAGCCCAGACATACAGAATATTCCTTAAAGTTCTCTGTGTAAGATTATAAAACTAAAGCCAATATTAACGTCAAAAAAAAAAAAAAAAAACCAATAAGAAAAAAAAGTCTTGGAAAGGAAGGACTACTGAGAAGCCAATTCCACTATGATGAGGGAGGCAGGAAGGAAAGGGAATGACACTCTTAAAAGACAAAGATCAGGTAACAGATCAAACCCAGGGAAAAGAAAGGCCAGAACATCAGAATTCTACTGTGAAGCAAGGAAGGGAAAAATGGAAATGGTGACATTTTCATTTGTTTCTTTCTTTTATTCAAAATAACTGATTCTTCTTTTCCTTCTTTTAATACCTGATAAAAACACTACTTCATTTGATCTAAGTATATGGCTGAGCTACAGTGAAAGGAAATAAACTGCCAACTTCTTAGGCTGGTTGTAGCAAACTGTTTGTTAGCTTCTGACTCCCCCGGCCATTCCCTTCCAACATATTCCCTTTTTGTAAAATTCATTTTCTCTGACAGAAACTGAAAATGTCAGGTTTCACCAATTCATCTTATCGCACTGCTAACGATAGCCATAATGACTATTTTGACATATGAGATAATAGGACAATCTACTGGAGTGAACATATGAGAAAATTTTTCAGTCCTAATGATAAGAGAACCCTCTCCCCTCCTCCTCTGTTTTGAATTATATAATGAAAGAACACAGCGCTTATTTAGAGCTATTCCAGCAATATTGAGACCATGAGACAACAAGGTTAGGAACCAAAAAGAAAAGCATATTGATGTTGGTAGAATAGAAGAATAAAATAAGACTTAATCATTGAGCTTCTGAAACAACCCCAGAACTACTATTGTTTAGGTCTCCTGTCATGAGATAGTTAATACATGGCTACCACAGCTAAGTATTCTATTACTTGCTTCCAAAAGCCTAGATAAGGTACAACATCAAAAAGATGAACAACCAAAACATTTATCATAAAAGTCACAAGCACATTGGTAGTAGACTCCACATGAGGCTCTGAAATTTCCAGAAAATTAAAGAAGTTATTGCAATCAGTAACATAATTCACAGTATCAGAAACCAGTTAATAAGCAAACACACAGCTACACCTACTATTAAGAATTGAGAGAAAAAACACTACATAATGTACTGAGAAACAGGCTCATCAACATTCTCAGATTAAACAAAAGAAAAAAATCAATAAGGCTTTCAACAACAACAAAAGTATAAAAAGTACACATCAACTAAACGAATAATAGTTAAGAGTCAAAATAATTTTATCCAAGAACATAAATATCTAATAATATGGCTCATGTAAATGTTTGGAGCAGTTGATAATCTGTATAAATTCCAAGTAAATTATATTTCTTACAGTCATACTTCAAAAAAAAGTTAAATAAGATTCTTAGAGAAGTACCAAAGTGAAAGTGATCTATCTGCTAACAGGTAACCAAGCTGGAGGAAGTAGTGAGCAACTTATGCAAACCAAAGAGACAGAGACACATGTATGAATAAAGTTATTCTAATACCACAAGAAAAGGTACCAAGGAAATACCCTCAGGCAACGCCTGTAGATAAATAGGAAATCAAAACAAGGATAAATGGGAAATCAAATTGCAATTCATTATACACAAAATGATGGTCTGAAAACTAATTTTACTCTAGAACTCTTTTCTTAATGAAATCTTAAAAGAAAAAAAAAAACCTTAAATGCTAAACAGCTGGTCACATACAAGGTGAATGATAGAAGGGATTGGTCCCTCAACTTGTATTCTATTCATTGAGAACACAGTGAAAAATAATAACAAAAAATCCCTGTCCTCATAATCTGTGTCCTAATGAAAGTGACAGACAATAAACAAAATAAAAAGAATCGTACATATTATCACACACCATGATCAAGTGGGACTTATACTAGGGATGCAAAGATTTTTCAGTATCTATCTATAAGCCAATCAATGTGATATACCATAATAACAAATTGAAAAATAAAAACCATATGATCATCTTTATAGATGCAGAAAAATCTTCTGACATAATTCAACATCTATTTATGATTTCTCTTCAGAAAGTGGACATAGAAGGAACATTCCTCAACATAAAAAAAGGCCATTTACGATAAATCCACAGTTAACATCATAATCAAGAGTGA
The DNA here is from genome assembly GCF_029407905.1 of Bubalus kerabau. NCBI lineage: Eukaryota > Metazoa > Chordata > Mammalia > Artiodactyla > Bovidae > Bubalus > Bubalus kerabau. The sequence goes on along the minus strand of NC_073631.1, from coordinate 21,957,135 downwards.
AAAGCTGAAAGCATTTCCTACAAGATAAGGAACAAGATAAGGATAGCAACTTGTACCACTTTTATCCAATATAGTTATTTTGGAAGTCTTCGACACAGCAATCACAGAAGAAACAGAAAAGGAATTCAAATTGGAAAAGAAGTAAAACTGTGACTGTTTGCATATGATATTAGTGCTATACCTAGAAATTCCTAAAGACACTACCAGAAAACTACTAGAGCTATACTGGACAGTGGTTAGGTTAGTTAAAAAGGGAAGAAAGCAGCAGAAAAGAGAATAGAAACTGTTACGGGAGTGGGAGGATTGCAACTTTAGACAGGGTGACCAAGAAACGCCACAGTGAGTAGTAGATATAGAATGAGGACCTGAAAAAAAAAGTGAGGGAATGAGCCATGTGGGGGAAAGGCAGCCCATGCAAGGAAACAAATACAGAGGCCCAGAGCAGGAGCTCACCTGGCCAACCATTCAAGGAGCAACAAGTGAGCCAATGAGGCTGAACGAGGGGAAATGATAAACTCAGAGAGGTAATGTGAAGCCAGATCACACAGACCCTTATAGATCAGCAGAGAAACTGGCCTCTACTTTGAATCAGATGGAAAGCCATTGAAGGGTTTTGAGCAAAGGAGTGACCAGATCCGACTTAGATTTTAATGGGATAATACTAGCTACAACTGAAAATGTCCTCTGTTCTCTATGAAAAGGCTTGACACCAAAGCAGGACCTAAAAGCCAAATCTGGCACTGCCTGTTTTTGGAAATACAGTTTTATTTGAACACAGCCATGTTCATTTGTTTATATATTGTCTATGGATTTTTCATAATCAGTGGCAAAGTTAAATAGTTACACACAAGCCATTGGCCCACAAAGCCTAAAATATTTACTATCTGGCTCTTTATAGTAAAAAGAAAAAATTGCCACCCTCTGCTCTAGCAAGACAAGGCCAGAAAGAGCTGGGAGGTTATTAATCCAGTTGACAAAAAAAGACTTGGACTAGGGCAGAGCAATGAACTTAGCAAGATAACATTGACCATGTCCTAGATATACTTTGAAGACAGGATATGCTAATGGATTAGATATGGAGTGTGAGAGAAAGTGATCTGAGTAACTGTCAAAATTCATCCAGAATAATTTTTAAAATAATGCCTAAAACAGCCATATAAAAATATTACTGAAGATCTCATACAAAATACCTACTTTTAAGGGATGTAACTTCTTCATTAATTCATTTAAAAATATTTTGATCCAACAAGAGCTTTTCTTACCAATCCTGGTTCTTCTAGCAATATTAAGGCATCAGTTCAGTACCAAATACCTAATTTGAGCCTCTGAAATTTAATTCATGAATGATTTCAATCCATTAAATCAAAGGTTGTAGGAAAAAAAATTGATACATAATTTCACATTATTTCAAAGAGAATTTTTTACATGGTAACAGATTATAACAATGTTCACAGTACCAAAATCATACTTTATCATAGAAGAAACTACCAGATGGTTTAAGTGAAAGATAAGGAATCTTAAGGCTAACTATATGATATGAAACATAAGTTGCAATCAGCATAACTGGGCCTGTTTTATAGTGTGGTTTTAACAATAAGATATATTTTGTCATGAAGTGAAGTGAAGTCACTCAGTTGTGTCCAACTCTTTGCGACCCCATGGAATGTAGCCTACCAGGCTCCTCCGTCCATGGGATTTTCCAGGCAAGAGTACTGGAGTAGGGTGCCATCGCCTTCTCCAGGGGATCTTCCCGACCCAGGGATCAAACCTAGGTCTCCCTCATTGTAGGCAGATGCTTTACCGTCTGAGCAAGGTCTTACCAGGGTCTTAACATGGTTAAATATTCTAAATAATCTAGAATTTTCACAAAATGGGTCAAAAGCAATAGAATAGATGTCACTAATAGGATAAAGTACTATGGCAGACGGCTATAAAAAGATGTAAAAAGTATGCTAGGGTTATGATGTCACTGGATGAAACCAAAGTACTCACGCTCTTTTTCAACCTTTCTTTGACTGCCTGTATAAAACAGCCATCAAGAAGTAAGATATCCAACTTAATAAAACAGTCTTAAAAAAAGACAAAAAAAAAGTGCTTTCTCTAATGTCATAAAACTGAAACAGAAGACAAGGCATACCCACAAACAGCACATCTATTTTGATTTAAAATTTATTTTTTCATCAAATATGCATTACATAAATCTTAATCTACACAAGTACAACCAGGAAAAGTAGCCAAGAAGTTTATTTTAACAAGATGTTTACTGACAAGAGCAAACTTCATTGATATTGATTCAAGCCAAGTCTTGTATTTTTAAAATCCTATTCAAAATTCTTTATATAGTTTCTTTATATATTCTTTATATAGTTGATTTTTCAACTATATAACTGTTTACAAGAAGAAACCACAAATACATGCAAATATGCTTTAAATCATTTTCCCAAAGAGAGTTCATTTAACAAGATGGGGAGAGAAAAATCACACTTCATTATTCCAAAATCCAGAATTCCTACCTAATCAATCAAAGGAGGGAGCAAGGCAAGGAAAAAAACCTGTTTCCACATCGTGATTTATCTAACTTTCTCTGTAAATTTCCCCAGATTAGCTCACAGAAATATAGATATTCAGACCACAAACTGTAAACTATTTATTCAGTGTAATACTGTATTTTGTTTGTTTTAATTTGAATGCCTTTATGTGGAGATGCAATCTCTAAATCACTATGGACCCCATTATACCTGCCGTCTCATACATGGCTGCTTCACACATTTTCATTAATTAAATAGCTGCTGCTGCTGCTGCTGCTGCTAAGTCATTTCAGTCATGTCCGACCCCATAGATGGCCGCCCACCAGGCTGCCCCGTCCCTGGGATTCTCCAGGCAAGAACACTGGAGTGGGTTGCCATTTCCTTCTCCAATGCATGAAAGTGAAAAGGGAAAGTGAAGTCGCTCAGTCATGTCTGACTCTTAGCGACTGTCTACCAAAAATAATGATGGATGGCACTATACAAAGAGACCCAAACTATCACAGTATAAAAGGCAAAGTCCTCTCAAGTTCTAAAAGAAATGGCTACAAAAAAACCATCCTGCCTACAAAGTTCAAAGTTTCCAGAAGTAAAGTCATAACCTTAACCTACAGATTCCCTGATCCAGATATTCACTGAGATTTGTCTGATCTGCTGAGTCTTATTTCTTTTATCTCTCTGGATTTCTGCCAACCATCATGAGTGATTTGTTGTTGTTCAGTCGCTCATTCATGTCCAACTCTTTGTGACCCCATGGGCTGCAACACGCCAGGCTTCCCTGTCCTCCACCATCTCCCAGAGCTCGCTCAAACTCACGTCCATTGAGTCAGTGATGCCATCCACCATTTTGTCTTCTGTCATTCCCTTCTCCTCCTGCCTTTGATCTTTCCCAGCATCAGAGTCTTTTCTAATGAGTGGGCTCTTCACATCAGGTGGCCAAAGTATTGGAGCTTCAGCTTTAGCATCAGTCCTTCCAATGAATATTTAGGACTGATTTCCTTTAGGATTGACTGGTTTGATCTCCTTGCAGCCCAAGGGACTCTCAAGAATCTTCTCCAACATCACAGTTCAAAAGCATCAATTCTTTGGTGCTCACCTTTCTTTATGGTCCAACTCTCAAATCCATACATGACCACTTGAAAAACCACAGCTTTGCCTTGTCAGCAAAGTAATGTCTCTGTTTTTTAATAAGCTGTCTAGGTTGGTCATAGCTTTTCTTCCAAGGACCAGGCATCTTTTAATTTCATGGCTGCAGTCACCATTGCAGTGATTTTGGAGACCAAGAAAATAAAGTCTGTCACTGTTGCCATTGTTTCCCCAACTATTAGTCATAAAGTGACGGGACAGGAGGCCATGATCTTAGTTTTCTGAATGTTGAGTTTTAGGCAAGCTTTTTCACTCTCCTCTTTCACTTTCATCAAGAGGCTCTTTAGTTCCTCTTCACTTTCTGCCATAAGGGTGATACAATCTGCGTATCTGAGGTTATTGATATTTCTCACGGCAATCTTGATTCTAGCTTGTGCTTCAGCCAGCCCGGAATTTTGCATGATGTACTCTTCATATAAGTTAAATAAGCAGGGTGACACTATACAGATTTGACGTACTCCTTTCCCAATTTTCAACCAGTCTGTTGTTCCATGTCCAATTCTAACTGTTGCTTCTTGACCTGCATACAGGTTTTTCAGGAGGCAGGTAAAGTGGTCTGGTATTCCCTCCCACCTCTTGAAGTATTTTCCACACAGTCAAAGGCTTTGGGGTAGTCAAAGAACCAGAAGTAGATGTTTTTCTGGAATTCTCTTGCTTTTTCTATGATCGAACAGATGTTGGCAATTGAATTTCTGGTTCCTCTGCCTTTTCTAAATCCAGCTTAAACATCTGGAAGTTCTCAGTTCACGTACTGCTGAAGCTTGGCTTGGAGAATTTTGAGAATTCCTTTGCTAACATGTTAAATGAGTGCAATTGTGTAGTAGTTTGAAGATTCTGTGGCATTGCCCTTCTTTGGGACTGGAATGAAAACTGACCTTTTCCAGTCCTGTGGCTACTGCTGAGTTTTCCAAATTTGCTGGCATACTGAGTGCAGCACTTGCACACCATCATCTTTTAGGATTTGAAAGAGCTCAACTGAAATTCCATCACCTCCACTAGCTTTGTTCATAGTGATGCTTCCTAAGGCCCACTTGTCTTCACACTCCAAGATGTCTGGTTCTAGGTGAGTGATCACACCATTGTAGTCATCTGGATCATGAAGATCTTTTTTGTATAGTTCTTCTGTGTACTTTTGCCACCTCTATCTTTTGCTTCTGCTAGGTCTATACCATTTCTGTCCTTTATTGAACCCATCTTTGCATGAAATGTTCCCTTGGTATCTCTTAATTTTCTTGAAGAGATCTCTAGGCTTTCCCATTCTATTGTTTTCCTGTATTTCTTTGCATTGATCACTGAGGAAGGCTTTCTTATCTCTCCTTGCTATTCTTTGGAACTCTTCATTCAGATGGATATATCTTTCTTTTTCTCCCTTGCCTTTTGCTTCTCTTCTTTTCTCAGGTATTTGTAAGGCCTCCTCAGACAACTGTTTTGCCTTTCTGCATTTCTCTTTCTTGGGGATAGTTTTGATCACTGCCTCCTGTACAATGTCATGATTCTTCGTCCATAGCTTTCCAGATTAGATCTGTCTATCATATCTAATCCCTTGAATCTATTTGTCACTTCCATTGTATAATAGTAAGGGATTTGACCTAAAGGTCATATCTGAATGGCCTAGTGGTTTTCCCTACTTTGTTCAATTTAAGTCTGAATTTTGCAATAAGGAGTTCATGATCTGAGCCACTGTCAGCTGCTCCCAGTCTTGTTTTTGCTGACTGCATAGAGCTTCTCCATCTTTGGTTACAAAGAATATAATCAGAACCAATCTGATTTTGGTTCTGGCCATTTGATGTCCATGTGTAGAGTCGTCTCTTGTGTCACTGGAGGATGGTGTTTGCTATGACCAGTGAGTAATCTACATGACCCCATTATACAACTGCTCCTCTACATAGGTCTACCAAATAGCTGTGAAAATGCACAATGTCCCTTTAGTACTCTTCTTCAATTAATCAAAATACAACTCATCATAATCAGAGACTGGCACAAAAACAGATACTTGTGCCCAAATTATAATCTCAATAGGATCAATTCATTGGTAAAATATGTCCCTTAAAATTGGCTCAAAAAATTTTATTCATGAGATTATCTTTTTTACTTGTTTCTTGCCTATGAAATAAAATGGAGTAAGATGAAAGCCCAACATAAAAAATATATTTTTACATGACACTGAAAATTCACCCAATAAAGTAGCGTAACAACAGAGGCTTAGATATTACCATAAATCTATTCCAAATATAAAGTAAGAATTATAGAACACTCAATTACCTACTTATATAAAAAGCTTAAAAAAAAAAAAAGAAAACAAAACTTGGTCTCAGGATCCCTTACAGCAGTAAAAGGTTTTGAAGACCTGCAAAGAGTTTATGTGAGTTACAGTTACCATATTAGAATTTAAAATTGAGAAATTTTAAAAATATTCATTTATTTTAAAATAACAATAAGCCCACTACATGTTAATAAAAATAACACTTTAATGAAAAATACTAAAATTTACATACATAAAAATTTTTAGTGAGAAGAGTGACACTGTTTTACATTTTTGCAAGTCTCTTAATATCTAGATTTAAAGAAGACAGCTGGATTTTCAAAACTGCTTCCACATTCAAATGCTTATATCGTTATATGCTATATAATCTCTGGAAATCTCCACTATTACTTGTGAGAAAATTAAGAGCAAAATAAGTACGTATTATTTTCATACTATTATGAAGACAGTTTTAACCTCACAGACCTTGAGAGAATACTGAAGAGTTCCAAAAATGTACTTTGAAAACGACTGATTGCTTAAATTTTTAGTAGGAAAATTTTAGAATTAGAAATAATTCTAAAGAAATAGAAATGCAGGTACTGAAGACAGGGTAGTGATTTATTTAAAGAGAAACAGAGCAAGGTTATTACTAAAATATAACTTTAGATTCTTATACAAGATACGCAGACATTATAATGCTTTAAAACACCTTGAATTATGTTTCATTTTATCTGTCAGATTTCATTATAAAATTTGTAACATGTTTTCCAAATGTATGGCTGGCTTTAAGACTGAAAAAATTCATATATATTGTTTACTCAAAGTTTTAGACCAGTGATCTAGACAAACACTTAAAGAATAAACTCACAAATTTACTTTAAAATGCACACCTGTTGGAGAATATAATGGAGTCATGATAAGTCTTATGAACATATTCACCAACCATGGATTTAAATAAACCTACCTCTTCTGCTGCTGCCTCTGAAAGCAGACCTTCCTTCTGAGCACAGGTCACATGGAAATAGGCTCTGCACATCCCTGCATCACAGCTAATGCAAACTCCAGTTCGAGCAAAACGAGGGTCTTCACAGAAGCTACACTCCTACAATGGAATAATAGGAAAAGTCTCAGAGGGAATACATTCCCAGAACAAAAACTGCATTCTCATACAAAGCTTCTACAAAATACAAATAGTGAACCAAGAGTACCAATAGTATATCAATATAAACAAAAACCTTAGGTAAGCCAAATATTTATAAGAAAAAAAGTAATTCTCTATATAGTTCTACAAAACCAAAATTCCACTTATATAATAATGATTATAACAATAAGTAGTTGAGGGCTTACCATGCACTAAGCACTATTCTAAGCACTTTACATGAATTAATATATATAATTATTTATATATAGTGTCATTTGACACTATTTCATAATAATATATGGAAGAAGTACTACAGTCATTCTCATCTTACACATGAGAAAACTGAAGTAAATGCAGTCTTTAACCAGATAATCTTAAAGACCATGCTCTTAACCATTAAACTACACTTATTTCAACAATAATATACTATTTGAAAAAATTAAAGAAAACGAATAAGAAGCCAGAGAAAATTCACCAAAAGATCTAGACATTGAAATCAAATAAATAACGCATTTAAAAAATATATTTAAGAGAAGCAGAAGCAATCTTAAGTAAACAATTTTGTGAAATTAATGATAATACACAATATAACCAATTATTTATATTCTTCCTATATACAAAAGGAAAAACTGCAAAACTAAAGGTATAAACTGTTGAAATTACCCCAAATTCCAGCACCCTGATTTATTTTTTAATACTTTTAACTAAACCACAGAGAGGAAGAAAAGAAAAAAAAAAAAAACCTACTATCAAAATATACTCTATAAATATGAACCTTCACAAAAAAACTTGCTAAATTATGAAAGACCATCAGCAGACAGTTAAGGAAGAACTGCTTAGTAAATGCAGTCTATATAAATTAAATATGAGGGAAACATTTAAAAAGAAAAATGAAAAAGTTTCAATAGATGCTAAAAAGATCATTGTAACACTGTAACAGTTAGTACCTACTGGCTAGACAGTACCAAACTGATGTATTAGCACTGTTATCCAAGAACTGTGTTCTGGGCACCGGTGTGAAAATACTGCCAACTCCTGACATTCTGCTGCCTAGTTAAAGGTCTTTTCCATTAACAGTAGTATATATATGGTATAAAATATCAGCAAGTAGTAATATAAACATGAAACCAAAAAACCTAACTGAAATGGAGTAAGGGACTTTTGAGAGAACACAAAGAAAAAATGTCTGACACTGAAGTCTTAAAAGACTATAGAACAATCAACAAAGAAAATAGAATCTTCCTCAATTGCCTGAATCATTTACAACACTAGGGAATGAAGCAACTGAGAACACAGGGAAGAAAGTAATCAGGATTAGGAAATGGATAGACAATGTGGGTCTAGAGAGCTGTCTAAGATAAAACTCACAACATTGGGTTTGATTTTGCAGATGAGCTAGACAGTACATAATTTTTTTACTCCTTTTCCTAGTAATACTTCAACACAAAAGCAGGTGATAATAAAAAAAAAAATCAGCTGATAATTATACATTTAATGACTCGTTTTTAATCCAGAGGTCACTGCTAGCCTCAGTTTTATGAAGCAGTATCTGCTTACTGGTTTTTTTAAATTGCTTTGACATTTATATTTATGGTAACAACATATGCCTATTGAAAATGATGGAAGTCAGTTCCTTTTAGGCTCAATGGAAGCTGCTATCAAAAAGCAGGAACTTCCATTTCCAAAACTGGTGGACTAGGTAATCTGTATTGCTTCTACTCAACTAGAAAATGTAGACAAATTAGTATTTATTTACTATAGTTTAAAGGCATTAGAGAAGCAACAAGACAGTGTACAGTTACCTGAGGAAAGTAAATTCAATACTAGGGCCTAGAAGCTTTAGCTAATTCTGGAGAGGGAAGCTGCATACCCAAACCAAAGCAAAAGATTACTGGAGTGATTGTTGAAGTCCAAGGAGGATATTCTGGATATAATAGCAGAAACTATCAAAGTTTAAAATCAGAATCTTCCAACAATATCTAAGTTTTTCACCTTACCTTTAATATGTTACTAATGCTTTTCAAGAGACTCCCTTCCCAAATGCCCAACAGACAGTAATGGAAAGAGAATATATATCAGTGCCTAATTAGTTCTACCATTCTAAAGATGTGTACAGTAATTATATACTTAAGTTTAAATTAATAAGTGTATAATCTTATCACTCATAATCTAAAAGTCATAGTGAAAAACCAATTTATAACCTACGGAGACTCATTTGCTAGGGCAGGTTATGTAGTCATAAAATCAGTCCTTGAAATCTGAGAAAATAATGGGTTTTTCTTGTACTCTTTTCATAATTTCATAAATTTCATTTCAAAAGTAAAGTTAGAAATTAAGCTCGTTTTCAGTCCAACTGGTTAAAAATAGGGATTTAATCTGAGAATTCATTATACACTAAGCAGTGTGCCAAATGCCAGGGAAACAACAGTGATATCAACTATCATTTTTCCCCACAGGTTAAACTAAATTACAAACACATGGAAGAATTTATATATTACTGGCTTTCTGGGAAAATTACTGTCAATTATAAATGATTTAGTACTCTCCAATAGGATAATTGGGCTTCCCTGGTGGCTCAGACAGTAAAGAATCCGCCTGCAATTCTGGAGACCCTGGGTTCAATCTCTGGGTCGGGAAGATCCCATGGAGAAGGAAATGGCAACTCATTCCAGTATTCTTTCCTGGAAAATTCCATGGACAGAGAAACTTGACAAGCTACAGCCCAAACAGGTTACAAAGAGTCAGACACAACAGAGTGACTAAGCACACACACATGCAATAGCATAATTAGTAATAAGCATTTCTGTAGTTAATAATGATATTAGTAAAATGCCATATAAACTAACAAGTAAAACTTTCTCTTAGACAACCAAAAACAGTTTGTCTCACCTTGGCACCATATTTGGAATAGTTCATTTCTGTTAGTGTTACTGGTCGTAATTTGTCAATATCTCCAAAGGCTACACCAGGAACGTACAGGGCACAAACGATGTGAACCCATCTATAAGGAGAAAAGATATGATTTTGTTATCAAACCTTCTGATAAAATGCCCACATGGAAAATAAACATAAAATATATCTGCCATATCAAATAACTACTGCAAGAATTTTATGGCCAGGTCTCAAAACCTCAGACATACAACTAAAGAATATTAAACACTTATATAATTATATCATTTAATTACAGAAAAGGGGACTGCAATAAGCACTACTTTTCCAGCAGCTTAGCCAAAGCTGAGAGTTAACAACTATAATTGCCTTTCATTTAATATTCCCCACACTTTGCACTTATCTGTTATTCTTAAATATTTGCACAAAACCACTATTCAAATGAAACAAAACATTTTCATATGCATGGAAAGGTATGTACAATATTTTAAGCACTCTGAGAATTAAGGATCCTAATTTAAGAACTGTGAAGTTAGTTACTCTGCATAAATTATATAACATTGATCTTTCCTGCTACTTTTTTCTAAAAGCTATTGGATAATCCTTAAGGACATATTTAAAAAAAAAATTCTTGGTGTGCATCTTAACTTTCTTTCTTCCTAGGTTGAAACTGATTGATAGGAGACTGGACAGAAGAGTTGTGATAATATATGGAAGTCACAGTTCATTCAGCTCATCTGATCACCATACAACCTATGTACTATGTATGTGCCCCACAAATAAATAATTTTTAAAGTCTGGATGATTTTACAACACTAAACAACAGCAAAAACAAAATGTTCAGAGTTTCAGTGTACTAAAAAAAAAAGTAGGAATTGATTCTAATTATATTTTTTAAAAACTGTTTTGAACCTCTATAAAATATATCAGGAACCCTTTCTGTTTGCTTACAACCATGCAAAATAGAGGACCACTAGATTTTGAAATGTAAACAGATCTCCCTCATCTCTGCAAGAAAGAAGGTAAAAATGAGATGGCAAATATCTCTTAACCTTGTGAAAATATTAACAACAAATTTTACTTTATCATAGCTTGAGAGGCTATGATTGCTACCTGGTTCTGTTTTGTGATGCACTATGAGTCTTAAAGAAATAAGACTAAGAATCATTTTATAGAGGTACTGGGGAAAATAGTTACAAATCTTTAAAATTTAACCTTTTTTATTGGTAAGAAAATTCAAAGTTTTGAGATTTTCTTGATAAAATGTTTTAATCCAACTTCCCAAATGCATCCTGTGGAGTTCAATATAAAGATACACATCTTCAACGAGCAGCTGCTTTCTCAATTTAATTTGTGCAGTTTTTTCATGCTCCACTGATGTATTAAATGCCGCTGTACTCTGTAGGAGTTTATCTTTGATAAACCCAACACCTGACTGCTTGCTTCATATTGACCTTCTTAAAATCTTTTAGAACTAGTCACACAAGTACTACAGATTGAAACTGCCATTTCAGTGTGACTGGCACAAAAGTGTATCATTTTCCACAACCACACTTATGAGGATGCCAACTTGAGTCTTTATTAAAATACATACCAAACAGCTGAGATAATTTTGGTCCTTTTTAATATCTGTTGTATATAGATTTTTGTTCGTTTGTTTAACTAAATGTACTTTAGAACCTTGTAATTAAGACAAATTGAGAAATCAAAAAGGAATAAACTTCCTTGTTACTTTATCATTCATTTTTCTTGGAGCTATGAAGGCAGATGTTGATCAGGAAAGGGAACAAAAAACAAGCATCCAATAAGACAACCAAAAAAACAAGAGTCAGAATTGTCATTCTAGCACAGAAGCTATTAATACATTCTTTTAAATTTACATATTTTAATAAAGCAAACTAAGTAGAAAAATACTTCACAAAAACTTATTTCAAATAAGAACTACATTCATCGATCAAACTTGATTTTTAAATGCTTTGTACTTGTGGTGTCTTTATAACACATTAAAAAAACTCATTTCAGGAGTTATTTTCATTCCTGCATTTATTCATTCAGTAATTAATTACTGAGCGACTGAACTGAACTGAAGAACACAGCACCAGGCAGGCAGTGGGGAAGTGACAAAGAAGTATGTGAAATGCTTGCAGCATAAGGTGTGATATGCTATTAAAGTATGTGTAATATTTCCTATATTCAGGTTTATAATACCACTAAGGCAGCATGCTGGGAGGGATTGGGGGCAGGAGGAGAAGGGGACGACAGAGGATGAGATGGCTGGATGGCATCACTGACTCGATGGACGTGAGTCTCAGTGAACTCTGGGAGTTGGTGGATGGACAGGGAGGCCTGGCGTGCTGCGATTCATGGGGTCGCAAAGAGTTGAACACGACTGAGTGACTGAACTGAACTGAAGGCAGGATAAAATACTCTCTTTAAGAAAAAAATAAAATAAAAATTCAATGATAATGTATTGATGGTCTTCTCACATTAAACTGCATTATTTTCTATTGTAGTATATGTGGCTCCCATCAGACACAGAAGGGAAAGCAGTCTAAATGGCCTATGTAATAGAAGAAAATTTCAAAAATTTTTCATTCTTTCCATACATAGTTCTTTCTTTTCATCTGTTTTCCATTTGAAGCTAGAGTACTAAATATCTTGTCAAATCTTCACGGCTTTTTTGCTCTTGATTCAAGCTAGTATTACATCCTTCAAACTGTATCAAGACCTGTAATTCCCACAGTACTCTACAGGTAAGTATGGGCATCAACACAAATAAAATGTTCAAAAAGCATAAAAAATTTTCCAGGCTACACCAACAAGGGAGGTGTCTACATATATGAAAGATCCACAGAAGTCAATATAAATATATGAGTAAAACTCAATGGTTAAAGAAGCCTTCCTTTTCTTCAATCAGAGACAATTTTACAAGTTAGTCTGTGGACTGTGTATTAGTATATATTACATATTAGTGTAGTAACAGAGCTACTTTTTAGTTTCTCAATAGAAATTTCAAATTATTGACAAGAGAAAAGGTAAAATAAATGCTCTTCCCTAAAAGGAAATTGTGTTTCTCAAAGCTGCCGTACTTATTCACAACCATTCATTACCATAAATTTCAAATTGCAGGACCGAAAAGTTATTAAGAAAGGATTTATGCAGTTACTTTTCTAAGATTACCTTAAATAAATGGAATAATATCAAAAAAGCACTAGCAGAAGTAGCAGCAGCAGAGGAACTAAGGAGATATTTATTACACACTTAAGTTTCAGAAACTACACTGTTTACAGAAATCATCTCATTTCAGTTCAGTTCAGTGGCTCAGTCAGGTCCGACTTTGCGACCCCATGGACTGCAGCACACCAGGCTTCCCTATCCATCACCAACTCCCAGAGCCTACTCAAACTCATGTCTATTGAATCAGTGATGCCATCTGACCATCTCATCCTGTCGTCCCCTGCGCCTCCCGCCTTCTATCTTTCCAGCTACAGGGTCTTTTCACTTGAGTCAGTTCTTTGCATCAGGTGGCCAAAGTATTGGAGTTTCAGCTTCCGCATCAGTCCTGCCAATGAGTATTCAGGACTGATTTCCTTTAGGATGGACTGGTTGGATCTCCTTGCAGTCCAAGGGACTCTTAAGAGTCTTCTCCAACACCACAATTCAAAAGCACCAATTCTTTAGTGCTCAGCTTTCTTTATAGTCCAACTCTCACAATCATACATGACTACTGAAAAAACCATAGCTTTGACTAGATGGACCTTTGTTGACAAAGTAATGTCTCTGCTTTTTAATATGCTGTCTAGGTTGGTCACAACTTTTCTTCCAAGGAGCAAGCGTCTTTTAATTTCATAGCTGCAGTCACCATCTGCAGTGAATTTGGAGCCTAAAAAAATAAAGTCTGTCACTGTTTCCACTGTTTCCCCATCTATCTGCCATGAAGTGATGGGACCAGATGCCATGATCTTAGTTTTCTGAATGCTGAGTTTTAAGCCAGCTTTTTCACTCTTTCATCAAGAGACTCTTTAGTTCTTCTTCGCTTTCTGTCATATGGGTGGTGTCATCTGCATATCTGAGCTAACTGCTACTTCTCCTGGCAATCTTGATTCCAGCTTGTGCTTCATCCAGCCCAGCATTTCTCATGATGTACTCTGCATATAAGTTAAATAAGCAGGGTGACAATATACAGCCTTGATGTACTCCTTTCCCTATTTGGAACTAGTCTGTTGTTCCATGTCCAGTTCTAACTGTTGCTTCCTGACCTGCACATAGGTTTCTCAAGAGGCAAGTTGGTGGTCTGGTATTCCCATCTCAGGAAGAATTCTAAACAGTTTGTTGTGATCCACACAGTCAAAGGTTTTGATGTAGTCAGTAAAGCAGAAATAGATATTTTTCTGGAACTCTCTTGCTTTTTCAATAATCAATGGGTGTTGGCAATTTGATCTCTGGTTCCTCTGCCTTTTCTAAAACCAGCTTGAACATCTGGAAGTTCACAGTTCACATACTGTTGAAGCCTGGCTTGGAGAATTTTGAGCATTACTTTACTAGCGTGTGAGATGAGTGCAACTGTGCGGTAGTTTGAGCATTCTCTGGCATTGCCTTTCTTTGGGATTGAAATGAAAACTGTCCTTTTCCAGTACTATGGTCACTGCTGAGTTTCCCAAATTTGCTGGCATATTCAGTGCAGCAGTTTCATCATCTCATTTAACCCTCTCAAAAGTGCTAGGAAACTGAGGCATAAAATGGTTAAATCACTTGCCTAAAATCACAGTTAGTAAGAAAAAACCAGAATACAAATATAGGCAGTCTAACTTGAAAGCACACACCTTTAATGTTGTAGTAAATTTCCTAATTCTAGGTCAAAGTGAGTCCAGGCATAAAATAATGGCATTGTCTATGACACAAACCACAGACTCAATTCAATACATCAAATAATATGTTAAATGTTTATTTTGAGGATAAGCAATGAGGGACAAGAAGTAAACTTTTTGGTCATTTTCCTAGACATCAATATACAGGGTAGTCATTTCTCCTAGATACCCTCAATATACAGTCTCCAAGATTCCATGATAGACTGTGTGCTATCCCAACTGTATGGCAATACTTCTCAAGGGCCTGCCCATTAATTAAGGTAAAAATGAGAAAAATAGCTTTTACTTTACTAAAATAAAATTTATTATGTTTAAAAAAACCATTTTTTGGCATATAAGGCATCCTATCATTTCAAAATTTTAAATATGAAAAATGATCATGATAATTTGTCTAGGTTATTTCACTGTTCTTATTAAAATATTAAACATTTAGTAAAATACTGAAATATCCATATGTGGTAAAATAAAAAATTGAGTACCCCCTCTTACATGGGGGAAGAGAGTAAGTAGTGATTCATAATACATAAAAGGTTAAGAACTAATCTTTTTTTTTTTTTTTTAAACTTTACATAACTGTATTAGTTTTGCCAAATATCAAAATGAATCTGCCACAGGTATACATGTGTTCCCCAGGAACTAATCTTATATTAGTCACCCATCCCAGTTGGTAGTCTCCTGGGGAAAAACAAGAAAGATGCCAACACTGTAACAATGACAACTGTTCAAATGTGATACTAAAAATGAGTGTGAATCTAGTGAAAGAACATAGTTCTCTGGGCCAGTTATCATTTTGGTGCCTCTCAGCTCAAATCCACTCTTCAATATCTGCTTTGAAATAATGAACAGAATCCCATCAGCACTTCCCATCTACACGATCCTCGGCTCTGTCTCAGTAGAGTGGCAGAAGGCATGGTAAGAGGAAGGGGCTTCTCTTCAGGACGGGAAAAGGACACCCACCAGTGCTCTGCCCTCAGTGACCTCACAGACCCGGCCTGAAGATCACTTTTTTGTGGCCCTCTCAACCTAGACACCTCACACTCCTGGCTTGCAACCACTGCCCAGTTACCCACTTGCCAAGAACAGGCCAGGTTCTGGCCCAGGCAAACCAGCCAACTTCTCTGCCATCCAGTAGGCTCAAACTACACTTTCTCTAACAAGGCCTGAACCATAGTCTTGGGTAAGGTGTCTTCTTCCAAGTTTTGTCATTCCCTGGAAACTTTCTCTCAGCTCTACAGTATTCTTCTTCAGAGTTCTTTTATATCTTTATGGTTACTGTTTATTATGGCTTAGAACTTCTTTAAGTTAAATATCCCCTTTTATAATCATTGTATACGTTCTATTTACTAATATACTCTTGAAGTCAAACAGATCTGAGTTCAAATTTAACTACAAACTTGTTCAAAATCATGTAAAGATCTGAGCCTCAGCTTCTACCTATAAAATAGGCAACTTTACCATCTCTCTGATCATAAGTCATTCCTAAGATTAAATGGCATTATAGGCTATAAAGGCAAATGCAGATACTCAATAAATGATCTTTCCTCCTCTTTGCCCTGATATGTAGCCTCCTGTCCACTTACTCTATGTCAAAAAGACACAAAGAAGCAATCAAATGAAAATGTCTAACTCAGAAAATCATAAATACAAGAATAGAAGCATATGCATTATAAAGCAGATATATTAACACAAAAGAATTATGACATCAACCTTCCAGCATCTGTCTCCTTGAAAATTCCATCCTGATTGGGACACAGTTCACAGCTAGGGGAAACACCACATTTACAGGCATCACAAAACCAAGGTTCAGTGGAGTTT
Organism: Bubalus kerabau; assembly: GCF_029407905.1. NCBI lineage: Eukaryota > Metazoa > Chordata > Mammalia > Artiodactyla > Bovidae > Bubalus > Bubalus kerabau. The sequence goes on along the minus strand of NC_073631.1, from coordinate 21,940,506 downwards.
TCAGAAGCTGAACTCATAATAGAGTCACTCTCTCCATCAACTCCATAACAACCTAAAAAAAAAAAGAAGTATGATTAGAGTTTACTTTTTAAACTCACATTTATAAAGTTACAAAAGAAAAAGGGAAAGGAAGTAGAGAATAATTCTGAAAATTAATGGTTTAGAAGAATGATGTTAAAGTCAAAACACAGAACTGAAATCATTTTATAAAAATGTTTTCACCATTTCATAGTGTATGCAATGACATAACTCTTCAGGACAAGTTTAGGTCTACTGGAAAGCATTACAGAAGGGGAAAATTTTACAGTTCTTTAAAATTTTTTTTACAAAAAATACATTAAAATATGAGTTTTCATTATACAGAAATCAGAACTATTGAGTCTAGGAACTATTAATTAGTAAATATTTTCAAGCTACCTTTGTACTGAGCATTTAAATATATCTAAAAGACCATGATCATGTAAAACATACAAACAAAAATCTCTGATCTAATTTTGTATGAATTTGGTTAAAACACAAATTCATACAACCATAAATGCAAAGTAAGTACTAGTAAAAGGAAAATAATAGGCATACACATACATAAATTAAGGCTACTGAGCAATCTGAATAGTTTAGAGATAAACAAGCAAATTCCATTCACAATTGAGCCAGTCTAGAGCTATACAAGGTATCTGATCTATTTAACATTTATAATTCTTCTATCTTCTGTAAAAATGTATCCAGAACTAAGATGAATGAAAAGAAGGGTAGCATAATCCTTCACATTTTAGAGTAGGACATCAATCCTTATTGTGGCTTATAATAAACAGTACTTCCCTGGTTAATTACAATAGTCATGACTCCTAAATAGTTTTTGTTTTTTTACCTAAATGGTGCTTGATGTACCACAAACTTCATATTATCTCTCATTTTCTAGAAAGGAAGATACTGCTCTCATGACAAACTGTACTTTAGAAAAATAATACACATTAAAAATTAAATAGATAACAACCTAATTCTATTAATAGTTCCAATTATGCCCATTATCTTTAGGTTGGGCATTTCTCTGATCTACTAAGACGCATTTATTACTCTCAAGATAGGTCACTTCTACAAACAGCCTACTATTAACCATCCCAGGATAATTCTGACCAGGTTTATCCTAATAGGGTGGTCTTATTGCCAAATTCTAAGGAGCACTCAAAGTACCCTCCAATAAACTGAAGCCATTAAAAATACCACTATGAGAAACATATGTAAGTAACAATTCTCTCTCAAGAGGTTTCACCATGGAGGTGAGTTTCCATGCATCCAATGTAAGACCATGTGACTACTGGAACTGATTAAACACTCCACAGACAACAGGAGCCTGATGAAAATTGTCTTCTCACAACCACCAAAGATACCCAAAGTGAAACAAATAAGTATGTAACACCATCACTTCATGGCAAATAGATGGGGAAACACTGGGAACGCTGACAGACTTTATTTTCCTGGGCTTCAAAATCACTGCAATGGTGACTGCAGCCATGAAATTCAAAGACGCTTACTCCTTGGGAGAAAAGTTATGAGCAACCTAGACAGCATATTAAAAAGCAGAGACATTACTTTGTCAACAAAGGTCCATCTAGTCAAAGCTATGGTTTTTCCAGTAGTCGTGTATGGATGTGAGAGTTGGACTATAAAGAAGGCTGACTGCTGAAGAACTGATGTTTTTGAACTGTGGTGTTGGAGAAGATTCTTGAGAGTCTCCTGGACTGCAAAGAGATCAAACCAGTCAATCCTAAAGGAAATCAGTCCTGAATATTCATTGGAAGGACTGATGCGGAAGCTGAAACTCCAATATTTTGCCCACCTGATGGGAAGAACTGACTCATTGGAAAAGACCCTGATGCTGGGAAAGATTGAAGGCGAGAGGAGAAGGGGACGACAGAAGTTAAGATGGTTGGATGGCATCACCAACTCAATGGACATGAGTTTGAGCAAGCTATGGGAGCTGGTGAAGAACAAGGCAAGCCTGGCGTGCCACATCCCATGGGGTCACAAAGAGTCGGACATGAATGAGCGACTGAACAACAAATGTTATTCAAAGGTTTTACAACAGTGAACCTCAACATAATCCAAATGTCATACAGAAGAATGCTAAAAATTTTAAAGGAGCTAGACTATCATGCACAAGAAAAAGATTCAAAATATTAATTTCTTTAAATCATCTAATTGTGGCTAGTAATAATTATTACCTTTATCACTTCTGTTTGGATATACATTTTTAAAATGATAAGCTGTAAAATGAAAAAGAAATAAAATTTTCCTCTTGGGAGTAGTTATTATTGATTATCAGCAAGATAAGAACATTTTTCAGTAAAAATAACAGTAAGCAAATAGTTTATTTGAAGAAAAATCACAAAATAATAAAAAATAGTGAATTTGATTTCTCAGTTATGTAACACCACAAGGAAAAAAACTATTTTCTTTACAAAATAATATTTTTCAGGCAATTTTTTTCATTAGTATTCACATGAAGTCCCAAGATAATAAACCCTCCAAATGACTATCCATTTTACTCATCTCATTCACCAATATCAAGGTAAATCATAGCAGCTCACTCTTTTAGAATAAAGCAAAGTTTCAATTCTAATTTTTAAAGAATACACCACACATCTGACAAACATCTGATTAATCAATGATTTTAAACAATGATTAAATTACCTACAAAAACCTCAGAAGTGATTTCTAAGGGTCCCTTTAAACATTGGTATCACATAAGCTTAAAGAACAATGAGCAAGTGGATAAGTATTTCTTCTTCAGCTTCACTGCCCTTGAAAAATGATCTACACTGTGTTATTACCTTTACAGAGTCTTCAGCTTGCCACTTTTCCATATTTCTCTGCCATATCTGTTGTGTCTACTGAGGTGTAGACTGAAATTCTAACATTTATATCCACTCTAATCCATTTAAATTAAAGACTAAATACATTTTAACATCTTTTTCTTTCTTTCATACAAAACAATTTAAACTACCATAAAATGAGGTTTATTCTCTTCAACCTATCTAATTTTGAGTAAAAGATACAAAAAGTACACCTTCAATATGATTATGGAAAAAAGGTTTTTTATATGATGATAAATAGAAAATTAAAAATTTATAGATATATAAAACCTATTTCATATAGGTTTTTCATGTTTTAAAATGGGTAAACAGGAAAAACATGTTTGCTATTATTTTAGCAAAATCTCAACTTAAAAATCTCTCTAAATTATAATTATTTAAGCTTTATTTTTTTAAAGGAAAAATATAAAGGAAATACATCAAAGCACTAACTATGGTTGTCTGGATATTAGGACTGTTAGAAATGTTTTATTTCTTGAAATTATGATCAAGGCTTCCCTGGTGGCCCAGTGGTAAAAAAAAAAAAAAAAATACACCTGCCAATGCAGAAGGCACATATTCAGTCCCTGGGTTGGGAAGATCCCCTGGAGAAGGAAATAGCAACCCACTCCAGTATTCTTGCCTGGAAACCCACAGAGGAGCCTGGAGGCCTGTAGTCCATGGGGTCATAAAAGAGTTGGACATGACTCAACAACAATTAATATCAACCTCTGAGTAGCACAACCAATGTGAATCATATTTAATGAAAAATAATATAAAATGTGTCTATAATTGTTTTGAATTATTATTCAAGAAATATGTACAGTCCAAATCAGAGGAAACTTTCCCCATTCAACTTGTCACTGGGGACCAAAAGACCTACAGTCTTCTACTTTCTAGCTATGTAACTTTGACCAACCACATCACTGAGGCTGAGTTACCTTACCTTCAATAAGTATTTAATATTTATCCTATCTCTCAGTACAGAAAAAACAGGAACACAAAATTTGCCATTTAAAACATTTTTTTCTGTACTTAACATCCTATCACTAGAACTCTGATTATAAAATGTACTAAAAGTTTTTAAGTAAACTGAGTAATATTGCTGATGATGAGAAAAGAACTTATAATATGCATGATACCTATCACAAATATATCCTAAGGCACAAAAGAGACAAAATGCTGTTGACACATAAAGTCCAAATGGTGATTACTTGAACATCTGCTACTCCGTGAACACTGCTAAGGATACATTTTTTCATATGCTAAGAAAAAAAAAAAGTCTAGGGCTAGGCTAATAGCAGACTGGAAAATAAATAAAATGGGGGGTGGGGGAGGAATATCTCTTAGAGACCTTATTTAAAACATTGTTGGCAAGTATACTACCTAATGCTCTGTCATGTACTATGACATGCATGTGACATTTTTCTTCAGACACAGTGCAATCAATATATCAGGATAACTGACATCACAGTCAGGGGTACCCTACTATTACAAGTCAGTTACAAGATCTTGTCACAAAAGTGTTTATACTAAGTGACAAGTTGCAACCTCAAAAGAAAAGAGATTTATCTACATTTAGATGAAGTACTCCAAAAAGAATTAGACAGTTATACATTTAAAAAGCACATTTAGAAAACTATCTTTTAGCAAAATCTCAGCTTAAAGATCTCTCTAAATTATAATTATTTAAGCATTTCTTTTAAGGGAAAAAGATAAAGGAAATACATCAAAGCAATAACTATGGTTGTCTGGATATTAGGACTGTTAGAAATGTTTTATCTTCTCTCTGTTCTATACTTCCCTCATTTTTATTTACTATTCATTTGTGGTTCAGCTGGTAAAGAATCCACCTGCAAAGCAGGAGACCTGGGTTCAATCCCTGGGTTGAGAAGATCCCCTGCACAAGAGAAAGGCTACCCACTCCAGTATTCTGGCCTGGAGAATTCCATGGACTGTATAGTTCATGGGGTCTCAAACAGTCGGACATGACAGCAACTTTCACTTACCCACTTACCCAATACATTATGATGGACAATTAGCTTTTTATAAAATAAAACATTTAAGAAGTTCATATTTAACCATGAAAATATTCAAGGAAAAGTGACCTGGTTAATTTACAATATGGAAGTCTGTCACTTAGGCACCTGATTAAAAATCAAAACCAAAAACACAAAACCTAGCAAGACTAGCTTCCTATTATGCCTTAGAAAATTTCCCTTCTTCTGGATTCATTAATTTTAGACAAAAATTCATTTTGGAACTTGTAGAAAGATCTACATATGTGACTGTATAAAAAAAATGAACATTCTAAACAGTGAAAAATACCACAAAGTTAAAAGGTACAGGACAAGGTGGAAAAGTATTTGCAAGGATACAAACTATTTGTAACACATATAACAGACAAAGGATTAACATTACTAAAAAAGAAAATTCCAATAAGTCAATAAGAAAAAGGACAGGTTAAGAAATGACAAAGAGGGCTTCCCTGGTGGTCCAGTGATTGAGAGTCCACCTGCCAACGCAGGGGATACGGGGTTCAATCGCTGGTCAGGGGAGACCCCATGTGCAGTGTGGCAGCTGAGCCCAAGACCACGACTACTGAAGCTCCTGCACCCCAGACCCTCTGCTCCGCAGGAAGAGATGACACAGCGATGAGAAGCTCGCACACTGCAACTAGAGAGTAGCCCTCACTCACCATAGAGAAAAACCTGCACACAGCAGTGAAGACCCAGCACAGGCAAAAATAAAATACCTTTTTTTAAAAATAATAAATAAAGAAATGACATGAGAAGTGTACAGCAAGCAATAGGAAAAAAGAGAAAAAAACTGGCCACATATATTACTACCAAACTTCAATACTAATAAGAGGAACACATATTTTAATTAAGAGATAGTCCCCAAAAGAATTTTTAAAACTTACTAATATGCAATGTTGCAGAGTGATCAAATAGTTAGTACACTGTTGGAAGAAAACAAATAAATACAGTCTGTTTGAAGGGCAATCTGGCAAAGTTTGTTAGAAAGTTTAAATGTACTTATACTTTGATTCATTCTAGAAATCTATCCTGTACAAATAATGACATTAATATATATGACATATATTTGTTAGCATGTCAGTGGAAAACTAGAAACAAAAAAAAAGTAAAGACATTATGGTTGATCCATTCTATAGCTATTAATATATACCATTTTAAAAAGTAGTAACATATCCCATACGTAACTCATATGAAAAGAATCTCAAGATTAAGAAATGAGTAAAATAAAGTAAGTCATGGGAGGGGAATCTCATGGAATTCATCTTATTTATTTACTGCAGGTGGGGACTGTGCAAACATGCAAATGCATGCTGCACACTTGTGTGCACGTTAAGAGCCTGACAGAAGGGGCTCTCACTGGTAAAACCTGGACAATTTAAGTATCAGAGTAATCGGGTTATAGATGATAATGAGACCACAGTAATACTGAAAAAGGATAAAAGGGGAGAGGTTCGTTACAAAACAAGAGTTGCCTAATAAATGTAGAAAGAATGACAGAAAATCCCCATTCTGCAGCCACATGCATAATAACTGGCTCTGTCAATGATGCTAAAACCACTAAGTATAAGGCTGTTAGGCAACAGGTTATTATCAAGTCTCAAGGTCATTAGCCTATAGGTATTCATTAATTATAAAGAGAAAAGTATAGCTTTAAGATGGAGAGGCTTGGATGACACTACCTTAACACATCACCAACAATGCAATAAATTGGCATTAAATGCTCTGGATGTGAAATGTCATCATAGCACTCTTATCAAAAAAAAAAGTTTAAACTGAATCTAATCCAAAGGAAACAATAAAACAAATCCAGATTGAGGGATACTCTGCTGCTGCTGCTGCTGCTAAGTCGCTTCAGTCGTGTCCAACTCTGTGCAACCCCATAGACGGCAGCCCACCAGGCTCCGCAGCCTCTAGGATTCTCCAGGCAAGAACACTGGAGTGGGTTGCCATTTCCTTCTCCAATGCATGAAAGTGAAAAGTGAAAGTGAAGTCACTCAGTCGTGTAACACTCATAGTGACCCCATGGACTGCAGCCCACCAGGCTCCTCCATCCATGGGATTTTCCAGGCAAGAGTACTGGAGTGGGGTGCCATTGCCTTCTCTGGAGGGATACTCTACACAACATTTTAAAAACACTTTGATCCTTCAACAAGTCAACATAAATGATACAAAAGACAGAAACTTGTGATTAAGACACTGACAAGACCCAAAATGCAGTGCATCCTGGATGGTAGGAGGAGGGGAGAGCTGTGATAACAGAGGCATAGAGGGTCCAAGGGGAGTTTGCATATTACTGACCATTGATCTTTTTGAAAAATATGTTTCTGTATGTGTACACACATAAGATGTTATCTCCCACTATGTGAGCTGTTTGCTCTAGGGACGACTACAAATTAGACTCAAATGAGAAAAGCATGAGGCTGCTTTATTGGCAAGCTGTGTTCTCCCTCCTCGATCCTTCTGAATAAGCTGGTGTTAAATGTAACCAATGGTAGTCTTGAAAATAATAAAGTGTAGATACCCTGGTAAGCCTTACTGACCCACTCCTTCATATTATCAATGGAGCTAATGGTTTAATGTTCACATGAAACACCCTGGGATCCGCCATAATACAGATTCTGATTTGGAAGGTTAGGGACTTGGCCTCTGATCATGCTTTTCTAACAAGTGTCCAGGTGATACGGATGCTGCCAGTTAATGCTGTGATCTGTGGACCACACTTTTGAGTAGCACAACTTTTTAAAAAACTACTGAAATAGGTAAAAGTGACATTTTCGTTTAACTTTAAACCTTATTTACTTTAGATGCAGAAATAGTTCAAGTATACAGTGAGAAAGATCTTAAAAACTAAAATAATTAAGTAGCCATAAAAGCTCCTATTCAGATAAATAAGTAAAGGACTGACACTTTACTTCTGACAGGCTGCTGACCTTGTTTTTGAGGAATACAAAATTAAAAGCTAAAAAGAATTAAAAATGTTGGTGAGTATGTAGAGAAAGGGGAATCCTCGTACACTGTTGGTGGCATGGTAAATTGGCATGGCCACTATGGAAAACAGTATGGATGTTCCTCAAAAAAACTAAAAATAAACTACCATATAATCCAGCAATTCCACTGCTGCTGCTACTGCTAAGTCACTTCAGTTGAGTCCGACTCTGTGCGACCCCATAGACGGCAGCCCACCAGGCTCCCCCGTCCCTGGGATTCTCCAGGCAAGAACACCGGAGTGGGTTGCCATTTCCTTCTCCAATGCATAAAAGTGAGAAGTGAAAGTGAAGTCGCTCAGTCGTGTCCGCCTCTTAGCGACCCCATGGACTCAGCCTACCAGGCTCCTCTGTCCATGGGATTTTCCAGGCAAGAGTACTGGAGTGGGGTGCCATTGCCTTCTCCTGGGATACATTCAAAGAAAACAAAAACAAATTAGAAAAGATACATGTACCCCAATGTTCATAGCACCATTATTTACAATAGACAAGATATGGAAGCAACCTAAAAGTACATCAACAGATGAACTGATACAGATCTGGTATGCACAACAGAATATTACTCAGCCATTTAAAAGAATGAAATTCTGCTATTCGCAACAATGTGGATGGACCTAGTGTACTACTATGTGTGCTATGTGTACGGGAATAAGTCAGATGGAAAAAGACAAATACTCTATGTTATCACTTATATGTGAAATTTAAAAAAAATAAAAAATGTATATAACAAAACAGAAATACAATCAATATATAGAGAACAAACTCATAGTTACCAGCAGGGAGAGGAAAAGTGGGAGGGGCCAGATAAGCATAGGGGAATAAGACATACAAGCTGCTGCTGCTGCTGCTGCTGCTGCTAAGTCGCTTCAGTCGTGTTGGACTCTGCTCGACCCCATAGACGGCAGCCCACCAGGCTCCCCAGCCCCTGGGATTCTCCAAGCAAGAACACTGGAGTGGGATGCCATTTCCTTCTCCAATGCATGAAAGTGAAAACTGAAAGTGAAGTCACTCAGTCGTGTCCGACTCTTCGCGACCCCATGGACTGCAGCCTACCAGGCTCCTCCGTCCATGGGATTTTCCAGGCAAGAGTACTGGAGTAGGGTGCCAGACATACAAGCTACTATATATAAAATGAATATGTAACAAGGATACATTGTACAGTACAGCCACTACATATAGCCACTATTTTGTAATAACTTTAAATGGATTATAGTCTATAAAAATACTGAATCAATACTTTATACATCTGAAATTAATATAATATTATAAAGCAACTTTACTTCAATAAATAAATAACAGGTCAGAAGGGAGAGTTCATTGTGATTTGTACAGGGTAGTAGTCCCCAGGAGATGCAGACTTGAGTCCAAAAGTAAGCAGCTAGAGTAAAAGAGTTGCTTTACTATCACAGCTGCGGGACATTGAGACCACAAGGCTGTAGCAGACGGACTACCAGCAGCAAGACATCACCCTCAAATACATGCAAACATTTCTAAGGACCAGGCAACTATCAAACATGAGTAAGGGATTTAACAGAAGACAGTGGTAAACTGAAGATTACAGGCTTCATCAGCCCTATTCAACTCCAGATTGTTACCATAAAAGTGAAAACCAACTGCTGTCAGAATTTCAAGAGAAGTTCAAATTCCTAAATATGTAAAATAAAATCTTCAGTTTTTAAATGTTAACAATCAATTCAATTTCTTAAAACCATTGTGCTAGCCTTAAATATCACATCCATGGTCAAAACCATGACCTATGAAGTAGAGGCAGCACCCTCAGCACGATGAATAGTCAGTAACACTAACAGCACTAGTCATGCCTGCATCTCACGTCAGCGCTGACGGCCATGCACACAAGCAGCGGGAACACATCCGTGACCAGCAGTGGTGATCAGCACGACAAACAACGGCAGCACAGCTGCTACCTGTGATGTTCACCTATTCTGCAACTTCTCCAAGAAATCTGAACCACTCTTGGAGAACAAAAAGAACTCATACACACAACCATGTTGACTGGTCCAAGGTATTAATCAATCTCAAGTAGTCCCTTATTGCTGTCTGGTAATATATACACACATATATTATATACACACAACATATAACATGGGTGAATATGTAAATATACACACACACACAATACTACATACGTTATTTCCCTAATCCATTTATTCCCCCAAATAACTATTTTATACCAACCTCTCACTCATCAAATCTCCAACATCTCCCCACCTCTACACTCTGCTAATGGCTGCTTCCCATTTCACTGAGAAAATAAGCATTCAATTCCACATGTTCTAACTACCACATCCAACATCATACCTACCTCTGTACCCATATATTCTCTTTTCCCTCTAGTTACTATGCCAACTTTTATCTATTAAATCTCTTCCCTTGTGTTGGATCCTAATCCTTTATAGCCTTGTGCTCAAAGGACTTGCTCCAGCAACCATTCCCCTTTCTTTCCTGACATCATCAATTGCTAACTTTCCATTTCCACTGGTCCCTTCCATCCATACACTAGCATCTCTGCCTCTGTGGCAGGCAGCCTCTAAGATGGCCCCCAGTATTAATATTCTTGGAATGTCCGCTCCTACATTTGACTAAGGTTGGTTCTATGTGAACAATGTAGCAGAACTGACAGTACATACCACGTTAACTAATCCCATATTTTCCCCCTTGTTTCTATGTATTTTATATTTATTTAATAAACCATGTGACATAAGCATTTTGTCTGTAAGCCTTGTTTCCCATAACCTTTGGAATGATTGCCGGGTAGTGACTTGGAGTTTTTCTGCATTAGGGTCATTTCCCATAAGACAGGTTTCATCTTACTCTAAAAACAGTATTTGACAATTACAATCTATTCTGAAAACTTTTCATTACTCCAGGTCACTACTCAAGGCTCTTCTCCAATAATCACTGGCCCTTTGCTCCTCAACTCCTCTTGAAGTGCTCAAGGCACTATGCTATTTCCTAGAAAGCACATTCAGGCTCACAGTTTTAAATAACATCTGCAGGCCGATCAATCCCAAATTTATCTCACCAGCCCCTATATCTTACCTCAACCTCAAGTTTAAAACCAAACTTTTACTATCTACCTGTAAACCTATTCCTCTCTTGGATCATTGTTATGGTCTCCAAAATGGTCTCCCTGATTCCCACTTTAGACATACCTCAGTCTGCTCTCAACCCAGCAGTGATTCTTCCAAAACATAAATCATATCATACTGATCCTCTGCTTAAAGTTCACCTAGGCCTTCCCATATCCATCTCAGTATAATCTGAAATCTATGACCTACAAGGCCCCACCTGGTTTGCCCCTATCTCTGCCTCTACCACTAAGCAGCTCACTCCCTCAGTTCTAGCCACACTAACCTCCACGTCATCATACAAACACTCCAGACACGTTCCTATTTCAACATCTTTACACTCACTACTCCCTCATTCTAGAGTGCCCTTTCCCCAGATATATTCACATGGCTTGCTTACTCACATGCTTCAGGTCACTGCTCAGAGATCACTTTATCAAAGAGGATTTTCCTTATAAGCTTTTATAAATAGAAACTTCCACCTGCCCACTCAACAATCCCCATTCATAGCATTCCTAATATTCCTTTTCCTGCTTTATTTTTCCCCACAGTCCAGACCAGCACCTGATATGTACTACTATATTATATTTTCATTCCTGTCTCTTACTATACATTAAGCTCCATAAGGTCAGCACTGTCTATATTGTTTATTTTACATGCCTGAAACCTACAGAATGCCTAGCACTCAGAAAATTCTAAACAAACACTACTGAAAAAAAAAAGAATAAATAACAGCAACAGGACACATTCCCACAGTGAGTCTTAGCGGCAAGGGCGGGGAGCTTCATATGAAGGCAAGAGGACTGGTTAAAGAAGTCCAAGCCCCACAAGTCTCAGAAGTCTCACCAGACACCCAAAACTATTTGGGAGGAGGTGGCAATACCAGAAAGGCAGGTAAGGGCAAGGCCACAGAAACACTGTTTTGTAGTAGTCATGACTCTGATAAGAAAAAATTAACTGACAGGGAAAAAAAAAATAACTTTACTACAGAGGGAAGACACCCTTCTCAACCAAGTGATCAAAATAACATCATCAGTAACTGGACAAGTAAACATTACATGTTTCCTAATATAATACATTGAGAGCACAAGATAACTTCTGAGGCACTTCTGCAAAAAGCATCAGGTTAGCACCTGAATCTAATCAGGAGAAAACAAGAAAACCCCAATACTGAGGACATCCTATCAAAGAACTGGCCTGTATTCTTCAAAAATGTCAAAGGCAAGAAACACAAAGACTCAAAATATGTTCTAGATTAAAGGAAACTAAATAGATATGACAACTGAATGCAATTCATAATCCTGGATTTTATTTTGCTAGAATCAATATCATTGGGATGAGTGGCAAAATGTGGATATAGTCATAGACTAGATAACAGTTTTCTACCAATGGTGATTTCCTGACTTTGATAATTATGTGACTTTGTAAGAGAATGAATGTCCTTGATCTTTGTTCTTAAGAAATACACAATAAGGTACTTGAGGTAGAGCTGAACATTTTGTCTACAGTTTACTCTCAGAGAGGTGAGGGAAAATTTTTTATATGAGAGAAGATAAAACATACATAGCAAGATATCACCATCTGGCAAATCTTAGTGAAAAGCATACAAATTCACAAGTCAGAAATTAGGTCAAAATAAAAATTTTTAAATAAAATACAACAAAAATTACATTAAAAAGGTTCAAAATTCATAATCAGGAAAAATACTTTCAATGTATTACAATGGCTCCTATTTCAGATTCTAAAAGATGATCTCTACAAATTCCCCTTTCAACTTAAAAATTATAACTATGTAAGAAGAAACTATATACCACTAGACTCAACTGTACCTTTTTCAAAAATGCACTCTTCTAAACGAACATACTAGATTTTTTCCTATACCTAAATTTCAGTTAAAAACTAGAAAGAATGCCATGAAAGAAAATATCATAATACTGACCTTCAAAGAAATCATGATTTATATACAGTAATAATCTACTTTGATTATTTTAAAACACATTTTAAATGAACCTAATCTGAAAAAATAATACCCATCATAATTTGAAAATTCAGTATGTCTTATTTCAGGTTAAATATCATAAAATATTATAGAAAAATTAGCATAGTACATATGTAAAATAGCTGATATTACTTATACAAATGCAGTGTCAACCAGTCATTTCTAAAAGGAATCAAAACAAAGCAACATTACCTTCATGAACTGTAATACCACAATTGTCACACTGAATTATTTCATCAGCATCCTCACTATTATCTCCAAGACAAACACAGCAAATCAAAATATGGTCCATTTTTTGAGAACTCCAGTTTTGACTCTTCTCAAGAATCAGCGAGTCCTAATAATAAAATATCAGAAAATCACATATTTAAAAGGTAATTTTAATAAAATTCTCACCTTAAATCATTTTGTACATTTCCAAAATTATGCTGCATACTCCATTACTTTAGTAATTCACAAGTGCACCACATTTGAGAAGTCTATCTCTTTGTTAAAAGGACCCTATAAGAACCCTCTCTCTAATTTTTCACTTCTCTCCAAGTTTCATATTCTCTCTTCCCAAGTAAATATAAAACCAAGGTTATAACCAACAACTCTTCATCTGCTTTACCATGCTGGATATAGCCTGACCCCTGAAACTTGGAGAAAGGTAAAATTAATCCACAAGTAATCACTAATTCTATATGAGTATTAAAAATATAAGAATGGTTCCCACACTTAGCAAGCTTATAATCCTATCTAGGGGAGACAAGACACACACATATTAAACAATTAAAAAAAATCAATTCAAGATAACATATAGGCAAATATGTATGTGATGGCATAGTTACAGACTAAATTCCTTTAGTGCTGGGGAATCTAGAATTTCCAGAGTCATCAAACTGCTGGATGATAGATCCACGAAAGTCTGCATTGGAAACTGGTGTATACAGGCACAGAAAATCATCTAAAAAAGAATCCAGACTGACTGCCAAGAGTCAGACTACTCTATTAGCCTTTTGTCAAGAAATACCTAGTCAACACCTAGTTAATTGCAATATAAAAGGAAAAAGGAAAATGCATTCAGGAATAAAAAAAAAGGAAGAGGGTGCTCCATTTAATTTAAACCTTCTGCACTATGAATTTAAATTCATACTAATTTAAATTCAATTTAAACTTTAAATGCAAATTAACAACATAATGATGTCTGCCATTTAATGCACTGGGCTTAGCATTACATGTAATAAACGATGACATCTGAGTCTATACATTTTCATTTAAGAAACTAACCATATTCGGAAACAAAATAAATTAGTTCCATATCACACATTCATTAAATATATTATTTCATGTTAACATTTTTATGTTTCTATATTCTTTTAAACTGACCAATATCCACAAGTAACATTTAGAGTAATTTCAGCAGCAATTTGCAAATAACATCTGAATGACAAGACTGTCACCATTAATAACATTCTTTCAAGATATTTTCTGTGTAATTAATCTAAACTTGCAGCTGACCTAGACAAAAAATCAGTAAATAATGCAAAAGTTAACAAAGAGGCAATGTCATTTCTCTTGAGAATTCTAGCACTTTAAAATTCTATACTTCACTCTTTTTGTTACAAAACCAAAGTTGTGTGGGGCATTGCACGTGGCTAGCAAATAAGGTTAAAATTTCCTAAAAAAAAAAAACTCATGTTTTAACTTTAGTACAGTGAGCAAAACAAAAATCTGCCCAGATTTTCATCCCAAAACTTTAAAGCTGAAGCTTTCTCATCTGTAAAAATAATACCTACCTCATCAGGTTCTTGTGAGAATTAACAAGAAAACATATGGCAAAAATGTTCCTGGTATGTACTAGGTATTCAATAAATGATCATTCCCATTCTCCTTTCTTCTGTACTTTGAAGATGGTCCAAAAAGAGAAATATGAGCATTTACTACACTGGGAATCGTCCTTGGAATCCCAAAAGGAAAGTTATAAGTCTCAATAAGCACTGCTAGTTTAAATATTTTCCTATGGTAAATCCATTTTTTTTTTTAGAATACCACATCCAGATTAAAAAAATAACAGATCAAAAAAAGAGTGAGCAAATGACCAGAGTTTGATGACTGAGAAGCTACTCATGTTAATGCACTCTGCCTATATTTCTCCGATGGAATTACAATAACTAATTAGCCCTTGAAAAAAAGATTTACCCATGTGGGAAATAAGTGAATGTCTATGGATCAGAAAAACGAGCATCAATAGGTAGCTCTAATTCTATTATTTTTCCTGTTTGTCCATTTTGCTCAGAAAAACAGTAAATGTCTTAATTGTATCTCTATTCCATTTTCTCACTACACATATGATCATTTAGAGGCAGAGAAAACAAAATTAACTGGCAATTTTGGTTGATACCCATCATTGCAGACTCTTACTAAAAATTAAATACAAAGAGACAAAAATGGGGGAAATGAGGAAAATTCAGATGACAACTGCTATTTCTTCACAGGGCAAGACATCTAATCCATTTAACATGACACAGCCTTTTATCAGGGAAAAAAAAAAAACTTTCACCTGAAAATTTCTACTAAGATGATGTTCTATCATATATTAACTCTCACCCAAAGTGCTTGTTTCAAAGTCCGGGAACCATTATCTGAAAATACTATACAGCCCTCCCCCAAAGAAACTTACTTCAGAAAACTAAAAGGTAAGGTAACCTTAGTGTATCTCAGAAACTTCAAAATAAAATGATGAAAAAGACATGTAACCATATTCCAAGAGTACTGTTCAGATTGCACTTAAATTCACAAAAATGCCATAATGCCACTGACAAAGATATGCCCATATGAAGAAAATGCAGGTTATCAAATGCCCAATTCTTGAACAGTAGTTCTCAAATTATGGTCTAGGAAACTCTCTTTCAGGGGTTCTAAAAGGTAAATACTATGGATATTTATTTGCCTTTTCACTCTCTCTCATGGGTATATGATGAAGATTTCCAGAAGTTACATGACATGGGATGGTGTCACCAATCCAACAACTTCTATGCTTCTATACATTTCGTTTTTTAAAATTTCTGAGTTTTAATTGCAAATGGCAAATATCAAAAGATATAACTTATATAAATAATAATTATGGTCCTCAATTTTTAAGAGTATCCTGAACCAAAAAGTTTGAGAATCACTGCTCTAGAGCATTTCAAAGCCTACAGCATACACAAAGACCATTAAGAGCCAACAATTATAAAATGTCTCCAAAAAGAATGTCAAATTCCCCTAAAAATTTTCAAAATTATGAAAGTTCCTGGGCATCATTTACATAATACCCAATATCACAGCCCTAAAAAAAGCACCTGACAGAAGCCAAGGGGAAAAAAAAAATCTGCCTGCTTATAGGCTAAATACAATTCTATTATGTATTCTGAAACTATATTTTCAGCTATCTCTACTACAAAGTAGTATTTGAAACAAAGTAAAAGCATAGAAAAATAAAACTTCAAATATAATCAGGTATATAGGTATTAACTAATGAATACTTGGCAAGGTATCACTACCTAAATTAACCAGGAAGATTAAACACTGGTCAGACAACAAGGATTATTTTTGGTCATCTTTTTACAAAACCAAGATTATACAAATAGGAAATTTAAAAATATATAATAAACTGAATTTATTAGTTTTCTATTAAAATTTAACATTAATTTGAATGACATTTATATAGAACCAGAATCATCAAAAATAATTGAGGAGTTTGAAAACAGTCTTGGAAAAAGCAGTTATCAAGCTTTCAGGTAGAATATTATTGAGGGAAAATTAATCTTCCGTAAGTTCTTCTACATTTCTATACAGAGTGGAGCAAAAGGAAAATTAACACAAAAAATTAATTTAGTTACTATAAGAACTTTCTTTACAACTTTATCAAAGCACTTATCCAAGAAATGCTCTGGAATCTCATTCCTTAGGGACTGTTAACCTAAATAAAGCCCCATTATTTACCAAAATCTCTTCTGTTTAGTAGAAAAAAATTAAACAGCACGTCACCTTTATATGTATCAAAAAATATAGTCTACAATCTCTCAAGCAATTTGTTATGTAGTACAGATTATTAACAACTGAATAATTTATAGAGATTTTACATGGCAAATTTCTAGACATTCCCTCACACCTTAGCATAAATCCAATTCATACTGGCCCTATCACTAGCCAGCCTCTTGTGTGATTGTTATGCTAAGAAAAATGAAGAAAGTAATACTGCCAAAGGTAAACTTAGTCAGGAGATACAGATTAGCATAAAGTGCTATAAAATAAATTGGATACATGCTTAAATCAATTACGAACAACTGGATTTTCCATACTTATGTTTCCTTAAACTGGAAATACAGACTGTCTTGCTACATCATTATGAATAGTATACTATATTCCAAATGACGATTTTCCTTTACCTAAAGATAGGAATTAGGAAAGCACTGGAACCAGGCAACATTCTTCTTAGGAAAATGGGCAACCTAGAAGTTAACCAATGTTATAATCTAAAACATCAACTACTGCTTCATCTCTGCTGACATTTAACACCTCCTAATCTGCTACATATTATTTTGGTTAAACATCAAATTTTCAAATGAAACTTAAAATAGAAAATCACTGTTATGTAAAACTTGTAAACAGAAGAAATGTAAAAGAACAAATAAAGCACAAAAGGAAAATCTTTCTACCAGTTTAATCTACTTCAGTAACATGAAAAAAAAAAACTAAGTGCTTGTTAAAGAAGTGAATTTTCATGACTATCAACACATTAATGGAATGACAGACGATCCTTATAGTTCTTTCATGTGATGTAACAGGTACATCTACATGTAAGACAACAATTCAGTCTTTCTTTTGAAGAAAAACATATACATAAACACACAGACAACGAGATACAAATGTGTTTGAAGAGTCTTGAATGTTGCATCTTGGGCCCAATGGATAAACCTAACTTTCAGTAGTAGAACTTCAAGTGGAAGAACTGAGTCATAATTGTAGTTTTATGATAGTAATGCTTGTTTTAGCATAGAATGTTTGCTTTCATTTCTTTGTAGAGAGACCTTATTCGCTAAACATATGTAAATATATAATTTGTATTTACTTCCACACACCTAAAGCAATGATCTGGTGACTATTCAGGTGGGTGCTACAACTGAAAAAGGAATTACCTTTAAAATGAATCTCTAAAAGCCTGAGACAATTAAATTCTTTGTTGCTCTACTTGAAAGTACTCTTAGAAGTACTCTAAATTTTTATGCAGATATGGATACAACTAAGTTGAAAGAAAGGTGATCTTTGTTTTCATAACCCACTCAGGACCATTTAGCAGTCCAAAAAAACTCTACCATTTCCCAAGGGTATGGACATAAAAATATTTCTTTAAGTATAGACTGAGCTCCTTGAGAACGGTGATTATGAGCTCCTTGAGGACGGTGACAAATAGGAGATACTCAATAAAAGTGGGCTGACCAAATGAACAAATGTTACAGTTAGGGTGCTCATTCACTCCCACAGCTAAGAACAGGCTTTCAAGGAAGCCACTTAATATAATGGGTAGAATGGTTTAGAGAAGAATTCCCTTTTCCCCAGACAGACAGATATCATAAAAATTGGGTTGATCTACCTCATTACTCTTGCTCTGAGATAGTGTCAGGCTATCATTGGTCAGTTCCTCATCATCAGCACTGTTTCTGCTAAGAACTTTACTCTTCTTCTTCTTGCAGCCCCCATCACTGGCAGGACTGCTATGCTCTTCATCGTTGCCTTCATCGTTCTCGTCCTCATCACTCCCGCTTCCCTCATCTTCATCATCCTCGTTGTCCCCGTCACTTCCTTCCTTCTGAGATGCAGATCGGCCCTTTCTTTTTGCTACAGTGGGTCGCCAATCATTGTCATCTTCACTGTCATAGTCATCCATGTCATTCAGCTCTTCCATGGATACGAAATCCAAAAGTGGTCGGTTCCGACGAAGGTTCCACTTTTTTGGCTCGCTGACTTGCTCCTCTGCAGCTGTGGCCGAGGGGCCTGAAGGACACGTGTGAGCAGCAGGAGGGCTTGTGGCTGGCGTGGTGGAGGCAGCAGCAGCCACGTTATCAGATACTGTTGCTTTCTCCTTCTCTCTCTCCTTCTCTTTCTCTTTCTCCTTCTCTCTCTCCTTCTCTTTTTCCTTTTTCTTCCTAGGTCTTTCTCCATTCTCTTCTTCCTCTTTCTTTTCCACCTTAATTAACTGTTTTTCTGATGACAGTACTTCTTCCTCTGCAGAATTTTTAAGTTGTTCTTCTTTTACTTTAACGTCTTCATTCAGTTCTTCCTCTAAAATATTTTCTTCAGAATCACTACAGGAACCTTCTCCACTGTCCTTTGAAGGATCTTCACTTCCATTACCACTCCCTTCAGAATCTGTTGAAAATATGAGAAAAAAAACCACACATATGTATATACATACACACACACACACACAACGCTGACACAAATGAAACCATCAAAATTTGTGAATAACTCGCAAAACAATATAAACAAATTTAAGTCAAAGAATGGTAGACATTCCCAACCTGATTAAATAATAAATCAATGAAGTTGATATAATGATTCTAGTTTAGTATAGCACTAATGAAGATGAATATATGTATCTCTAAATTAAAACATGCTTTAAAATGAGGACCACTATTTTGTGTCATACGTCTCACACTATACTTGGTACTTTAAAGGCATTTTTTTTTTTCTAAAAGTAAATGTGCTTTTTTTTAAATTGAGCACTTGATTTTAACTTTATAATACAGATTACATTCTTCTTCTCTTACATCTTTCTTTCATAAATTACATTGACTGGCAAGCATGGAGTCACATTCAGAGCAAGAAAAATCTGACCCAGAAAAAAAAAAAAAACTGTTTCATTTATCTCACTCTATACCTAGGCAAAAGTGAACCCAGGCATTTATGACCGTCAACTTGTACCACATCTCTAATCTACCAATCAAATTTAGGAGCACCAAATACACAAGGGAAAAACAGACAATAGCAATGGCACAGAAAATGGAGGTTGCAAGATTTAAGTTATCAATTTTTCTGCTTATTAGGATACTGTTTATATCAACAAAAGAGTCACCTAAACTTCCAAAGGTTCTAGGCATTAACTACTAGAGCCCCTAGATTGAAAGAAATTAGTGCATTAAAAAAAAAAACTAATCCGTCTCAGACAAGAGCAAGCACAGGTGTCACTAAAAAGATAGGCTGAGGATATTAAGAGTTCCTGCAGGACCACAAGCTTCCTAGCAAGTGCTATCCATTCCTGCCTAGGGCAGTCCACCCCGGTTAGACCACCACTATTCAGTAGCATTCCAAGCCTCTTTACATATAATCAAATAAATAAGAATCTAAAATATTTGTGGAAGGAGAGCAGGAAGAAGTAGGAAACAAACCAGTCAATAATCAGGTTGTAGCCAACATCAATAGTAAAATCTGTGGGGTGATGAATATTTTGTACCTATAACCAAGAAAAGGGTAATCATAAAATCATGGAAAAAATGCATATTTTCGCACCATTTTAATTTCTGTTAACTCAACCAGCATTAGCCTCTATAATTACCTGGCCATTCAAAGTAAAGAAAGTTGTCTGTTATTAGTATCTGGTTTCTAAAATATCTCAGAAATCCTTTACAAACAGCTGATGAAGAAAAATCCTGAAAGTTAAATCACATAAAAAACACAGACTAACATTTAGTCGATGCTGATGGAGCCTGTAAAAGTACTGTCAATCTCAGGATTATCATACATTGCCTATATCTCATTCAGGACTGCAGTGAAAAAAGCATTCTCAACCTGAACAATCTCACAAAGGCCACAAGAGTAATATAATGTAAGCCAACAATCCTTTGTTTGAAACTTTTGGAGCCAAATGTGTTTCAGAATTTAGATTTTTTTTTCCCCAGATTTTGCAAACGTAGCATGGTGCATGCACAATATATTAAACTAACACCGCCAGTGGGGTCTATGGTACTACAGTATAATCAAATACATTCTTTCTGCAGTGAAAAGTATGAAGATTTATAAGTATGATAAGTAAACACTACAAATAAACTCCTATCAGTTCCAGTCAGATTTTATCATCAAATAAGTTTATGTCAAACATAGGAAACATCTTTGAATTTGTAAGCAAATTTTAAGAAGAGTGTGGACCCAGTATCACTTACAAATAGGGGAAGTCCAACAGCTCTACAAATCATTAAAGAAAAAAATGGTGATCTTTCCAAACCACTTATAACTATTAGACTTAAACTACCAAGAAAAAATACCTCTGATTTAGGAAAAAAAAAAAAAATAGTTCCTAGGTAATTTTAGATAAAAGTGAAAGTAAAGTGAAAGTTGCTCAGTAGCTTCCAACTCTGCGACCCCATGGATTGTAGCCCGCCAGGCTCCTCTGTCCATGAGATTCTCCAAGCAAGAATACTAGCCATTCCCTTCTCCAGAGATCTTCCTGACCCAGGGATCAAACCCAGGTCTCCTGCATTTCTGGCAGATTCTTGACCTTCTGAGCCACCAGTGAAGTTCATTTTCAGGTAAAGATATAATAAATAATAAGCAGAGTTAACCAAATGCTTCAGAGGCAAAGATGGACCTTTGTGCATACTGACTAAAGAAAACTGGAACATCCTGCGAGCAAAGCAGATTAATTATAATTAATTATAAGTAGATATAATTAATTATAATTAAGAGAGCTGGGAAATGGAGAAAAGGTACTTTTCTTCTGGATTAACCTTGTAGAATTTTTTCTTAATTAAAAAGTACTCCTAATAATTTTTACCAGTAAAACCTTAACAGTAGATAGAAAAAAAATGATCAAGTGAGGCACAAATGTGGACTCCTGATCAAAACCAAGACCAATCCAACTGTGGTCAACATTACTTGGAAATTTTTCAAAATGTCAAGAATTTCTGCAATTTTGTTTTGGTTGGTTTTGCCAATGCCAATAAATTATTTTTAAAAGTACTCTTTGAATCTGTTTTTGTTTTCTTATCATGCCTGAATAGAAAGCAGAATCTTAAATAGATTAATTAAATGTTTTATATTTGTTTTAACATTATTAGAAGAATCTGAGATTTTCCCACAAATTTCAATCCTAGTAGCTTACCCAACCCTCCATTCTCCAAATATGACACATTAGCCATACTCCAACTGCAGGGGATCAGGAATTTTCAAATTTTACTTTTCTCTGATTTCTGAAAAATAACTTCAACTGATTAGTCGTAACTTCTTTTTGGTACATATGCACTTGGGGGATGGAGACAAACAATGTTTAGTCACAGGCATTACTTAGTAATAATGACAATGAGAAAAATCAGAGTCCTGGGCTATCTATAATTATATTTTTATAGACTGCAATGAAAAATTTCCTATTACTACAAATTCAAACAATGTTCCAAGTCCATCACTCTTACAACCATTAAAAAAAAATAAAAAAGCAATAATTGACTAGAGAAATAAACCAGATATTTCAAATACAGCTATTGTGAACATAAGAATAGAATTCATTCTAATTCTACAATAAAAAATTTTTAATTAGAAAAAAAAATCTTTAAAATTGAAATCCCTATCTCCTAGTCAGTTAAATTAATGGTGAGGTGAAGTGAAGTGAAGTCGCTCAGTCGTGTCCGACTCTTTGAGACCCCGTGGACTATAGCCCACCAGGCTCCTCCGTCCATGGGATTCTCCAGGCAAGAATACTGGAGTAGGTTGCCATTGCCTTCTCAAAGGGATCTTCCCAACCCAGGGATCAAACCCAGGTCTCCTGCATTGCAGGCAGACGCTTTAACCTCTGAGCCACCAGGGAAGCCCTAAATTAATGGTAACCTTTCTCAAATACAATATATCAAAACCTCTCCAAGCAACAGTTATTTCCACTAACAGACAGTTAAATGTTTTACAGATAAAGACATTAGAAATCAACCTTAAAGAATCCCTTCACAATATTCAATGCTTAAGTTTTCCCCATGATAAATATTAAATAATAGAATCAGTTAATAAATATTAAGTAATTAAATCCGAATGATTTGATTCAGTTTTATGGTAGCTTTGCAATATAAAGAATCATCTTTGTTCATCAATCTTAACTATTTAACTATTCTGTTTATTGAGCTGGTGTAACAATAATTAGGATTACACACATATGCAACAGATAACAGACACATCACCAGTCTAGTAGTCATTCAGTTATCATCCTGGGGACACTGTAAGCTAATCTAGTGCACCACTACTACTACTACTACGTCGCTTCAGTCGTGTCCGACTCTGTGAGACCCCACAGACGCCAGCCCACCAGGCTCCCCCGTCCCTGGGATTCTCCAGGCAACAGTACTGAAGTGGGTTGCCATTTCCTTCTCCAATGCATGAAAGTGAAAAGTGAAAGGAAGTCGCTCAGTCATGTCCGACTCTTCGAGACCCCATGGACTGCAGCCTACCAGGCTCCTCCGTCCATGGGATTTTCCAGGCAAGAGTACTGGAGTGGGGTGCCATTGCCTTCTCCAGAAGGCAACCTAGTATATCTCTTTTTAAAAAGCCAGTCAACACAACTCATCTTCTACTGCTTGCTGTAGTTCTAGTTGTGTCACTTTATATTTTCTGGGTAAATCTAGACCGATGGTTCTTAAGTGGGTACAATTTTGTCCCACAGAAAACATTTGGCAATGTCTAGACATAATGGCTGCCACAAAAGGGCAGGGCTGGGGTAGAGTTAGGTAGGGTAGATGTTGAAGGCAGTTAGTAGAAGACAGAGAGGCTGCTAAATATCCTCCAATACAAAGGGCAAGGCTCCACAACAAAGAATTAACCAAAACAAAATGCCAATGTTACTGAGATTAAGTAACATGTTACTTACATGTTACTTGTTACATGTTACATGTTACTGACATGTAAGACCTCAATTTGACCTCATTCTACTTTCCCTGGCTCATCTCTTTCACTGTTCTTTTATTCAAATTCTGATCTCCATATGTAAATAATATTTACCATTCTCCACACTCTTTAACACCTAATGTTTCCCTCAGGTTGGGACTCTTTCACTTCCTAGTTCAACTCTCATCTCCTCAATGAATTCTAAATCAAGCCAGTCTAAAGTAATCCCATCTCCTTCGAAAGACTGGAACTAGATCATGCTTTATAACATGTATCTGCTTTGGTATTTAATTATTCCAGTATTCATTATTTCTTTGTGAATTCACCATAACGTCCAGCAAAGAGCTTTTAAGCAAAACAACAGTTGCCTAATGAAAAACCAGATCTACTCATTAGCCAAAGTCAGTTAAGCAGAAAATACTACCAAGGCAAAATCTAGTCTCAATCTTTCGGTTAAATTGCTTTCTGGCAATTTGGACCAACCAAACTAACAATGGGCTTCCCTGGTGGATCAGTGGTAAAGCATCTGCCTGCCAATGCAGAAGATGCAGGTTCAATCCCTGGGTAGGGAAGATCACCTAGAGAAGGAAACAGCAACTCACTCCAGTATTCTTGCCTGGAAAATCCCATGGGCAGAGGAGCCTGGCAGGTTACAGTCATGGGGTCACAAAGTCAAACACAACTGAACAACTAAACAACAACAAAACTAACTATGGCTCAAGAGCTAAAGTTGACCATCCTACTTTGGCTAAGGGTTGGGGAGACACAGCACTGCTATTTCACCTTGTTTAATAAAAGTACTACATGCATTTATCTTCATCATCATTCCAGTTGCATGTGGTGGTTTAGTCACTAAGTTGTGTCCGACTCTTGCTACCCCATTGATTGTAGCCCACCAGGCTCTTCTGTCCATGAGATTTTCCAGGCAAGAATATTGGAGTGGGTTGCCATTTCCTTCTCCTGGGGATCTTCCCAACCCAGGGATCAAACCCAGGTCTCCTGCACTGCAGGCAGATTCAATCCTATTTTAAATGTCTCCTATCCCCAGTCTTAAGTCATAGTCTCAGATATAATCACTTTAAGCCAAACTATGAAACTGCCAATAATCAACTGCCTTTAGTCCTATAAAGTGGATTAATTTCATAGGGTACCAGCTAACATTTCTATATATGGTTCTTCTGGTGGTAACCACCATAAATCTGATACGCTTACACGTCATTTTAGGATTAACTTGAACATTTATTTAGTATTGTCCTCAATCAAAAATGATAGATTTAGTCCTACTTTTACATCAGAGATAAAATAAAAGATGGTCTCTTTTTAGTTCATACTTTTCTAAAGGTAGAAGCTAGTAACACTTAACTGTTGATAATACCTTGCCAAGTTTATTGGCAGGTCTTTTCTGAATTTTATCTTTTTCTATTTTATCTGAGAAGCATAAAAATTATGTCTATCTGCAAGGGTAATCAGTTTTCAGAAATTTCAATATTTATTCTTAAAGCCAGACAGAAACAAAGTTTTGTAGTCAATACCAGAAGAAATTGAGGCATAGAATCCAATTAAAAAACTGAGGCCCACCTCTCTAACCACTGTAACATTAAGTCTTTAACTCAATAAACTCAACAGTTTATTGAGTTAGTCATTTTTAACAAGTTTGTGGGGGTCTTTTTTTGGCCATGAAACATATGGGATCTTAGTTCCCCAATCAAAGACTGAAACAGCAACCCCTGCATTGAAAGGGCAGAGTCTTCACCACTGGACCACCAAGGAAGTCCAGAGTTAGTGATTTCTAAAGACTGCTTTGAAAGAAGCTATGATCAGAAAGACTATTATTAAAGATTATTACTATTCAGTTACTATTTTTCCACCTCCAGTTTAATCACCTATTACTAAGTAGGGTTGGGATTCCACAACTTCAACATGTTTGAAAAACAGTGATAACTCAAATGTCTTATTTCCTATAAGAGTCCAACTATCTTACAAAGAGAAGAGAAAGGATTCAAACAGGAAGCACTGGTAGTCTAGATAAGCCAGTATGTCAGCAATGGGAGACAATACACCTTAACCAAGACTGGAAAATACAATTCAATTTCTACTATTACCCATTTCAAAAAAAAAAAAAATCATTTTCTACTAAACTCTCAGTTATGATAACAAGAGCTGCACAAATAAATTTGTGACCTTTGGGGCCCAGGAAGGAAATTACAAGTATAGCAGACTAGACAACTGAAAGTATATATTTTTAAGTGCTTCAGAAGACTAAAAAAATTATCATCCTAACAAAACTCATTCTACCACTTTCACAAATAACAGACAATTCACATCAACCATGATTAAAATTTAACAAGGTGAGGGGTTCTCTATTTAGCTTGATACCAAGAGTTATTTTGAGAAAGCAATTTGTATCATTAGATTATTTTAACCCTTGAAAAGAGAAGTGCTACATCTCAATAAATAAAACGAGAAAAATTATATGCAAAGTCAGAATTTACTGTCATAAAACTAATTATGGAATACATAAAAGAAATTAAGCTTTGGAGTTTTTCCCTAACGGCATTCTAGTAAGTCATAATTTCTGAGACCCAACCATTTTTGTCAGTTTACAATCTCAACATGACAAACCAAAGTTGCATTCTAGCAAAGAATATTCCTTTCTGCACAGTTTTCAACAAGAGCACTGACATAGGTTTAGATTTTACTTCTTTCCCTTCCTTTTTTTCCCCTTTGGAAATACCAAACAACAGTAAACCAAGTGAGAGATGAAAGAGCTGAGAAATAAAGGGGCAAAAAAATTAAACAACATACACTTTACAACTTTTGATTGCTGGGAGTAACCTCAATTAGTGACCTTGATAAATAAGTACAGTAGTTTCAATTTAAGACTACATCTATTTACTTTCAGGGCCTAAGCAGTGAAAGCATTAAAAATGCTGAGAATCGTAAGAACTGGATTAGATCCATTTAGGCTAAGTGGCTTCATGCAAATTCTTTAAACTCAGTGTCCCTGTTATCTGTAAAATAGTATCTCTTCCAAAGTTACTGTAAAAATTAAATGAGATTATGGAAACAAAAAGTTGTTGGTAAATCACAATGCAAACTGTGCCTGTTGATGCTATTAAAAGTAAAATAGTAACACAATACAACCAAATTTCATCCCTTCCTACCACATCTGGCAGGAAAAAAAAATCAGGAGAGAAATAGGACTAAGAACTGAAAATTCTCTAGAAGAATAATTTAAAACTGTTAAAAGGATAAAATCAAAAGGGCTTTAATTTGTTACTTGATTTAGGTTTCTGTCAAAAGGGGTAGAATTAAGTAATTTGTATTGTTCATGTGTACTTGTATTTTTCACATAAAATATTTAAACATAATTTGTATTTCTCAGATTCCTGCAATGAAAACTTTTTATGTAGATATGTCTGTTGAATTACAATGAACAAAAGATAAAAGGAAAAACATACGTTTCCATTTTTCAATTGTGTACAATGTTACTATATGATTTCAGTTGTGTATATTACCATTTGACTTTTATTATTTTTAAAATCACAAAATAAAATGAGCAAGCATTCATGCTTTGTAGCTCAGATTTTTAAAGGCCTAATCCACAAGGTCCAGCACCTACCAAAGTACAACTTTTTACTTTTGTCAATTTTGCGCTGGTAAGGGAGCTAATAGACAAAAAGCAAAACTCCTTTCAGAGGGTGCTGAGCAATCTGAAAAGACTAACTCTTCCTGGGTGGTTCAAGGCTCCTATTATTCTCAGAACGGTACTCTACTTTAAGATTACCTCTAGATTTTTCCCTACTCTGTCCATAAAAGAAACGTAAATGTATCTTTAAGTAAACAACAGAGAAAACACTTGAGTATCTTGTGTCTTTTTGTTTTCCATTGTGTCTTTTTGTTTGGTGTTTATTGAGGTATGAAAGTGAAAGTTGCTCAGTCCTGTCCACTCTTTGTGACCCCATGGACTATACAACCTATGGAATTCTCTAGGCCAGAACACTGGAGTGGGTAGCCTTTCCCTTCTCCAGTAGATCTTCCCAGCCCAGGGATCCAACCCAGGTCTCCCACATTGCAGGTAGATTCTTTACCAGCTGAGCCACAAGGGAAGCCCAAGGATAATGTAGTGGGTAGCCTGTCTCTTCTGCAGCGGATCTTTCCCACCCAGGAATGGAACCGGGGTCTCCTGCATTGCAGGCGGACTCTTTACCAACTGAGCTATCATGGAAGCCTTTATTGAGGTATAGGTGATTTACAATATTACTGCATCTTTGAAGAAAATCCTTCTCTGACAGTTATCTGATAAGTAGCAACAAAAACAGAAGTAGTGATAGTATTATCCAGTGACACGCTCTAAGGGAAATGTAGGAAATCAAATCGACAAAATAAAGTTTATGTGCTTTAACTTTATATTGACATTTTAATTAAAATCCATTCTTTTTAAGCAACGTCTGAAAATCAGCCCAACTCCAAAGAGCTGGGAAAAGGGAAGCAAGAAATAAACATTTACCTGAAGCATCTCCAACTTTAAAATCACTGTCATCTGAACTATCATAATCGAGAGCTTCTAGCAGAGAAGCTGCCAAAGGCTTCACCTGCCTCCTCTTGGAGCTGCGATCCACTGTTAAAAGAAAAACATTACATCGTTATTCATAATCACACCAAGCGCGAGGGAGAGCTGTGGCGCTGAAAGAAAGTACAGATGACCTCCTGCAGGTGGTGCAAATCTTTGTCTTAATTCAGTTCTCGGCAAATGGTGTGGTGGAAGGTTGGGGTGGGAATATTGGGGCTGGCCGGCCAGCTCCATGGGCAGGTTCAGCAGCAAGGCGCAGCAAGTACGAGCCCAGGGCGACCAAAATCAAAACTGGCCTTCTTGAACATCTTGCTTCTGAGACTTGCTCTCTCTAATCCCTCACTAAGACATCGTTAACAATCAATAAAAAATTCAAAGCCCAGGGGATATAAAAAGCTATGTCCATTCCGACGGATCGTGGAGGGGGAGCGTCCGCGGAGGGTACATCTTCCCACAGGATTCTCCCACCCCCGCCCTGCCCCCGCCGGCCCCGACTTCTTGAAGGGCTGAAATGGACCTGTCTCCCCGCAGACGCCTCCGACACACTTACTAAGGAATCCGAGGTGGTCGTTTGGAGGAGAC
This sequence comes from Bubalus kerabau, assembly GCF_029407905.1. Lineage (NCBI taxonomy): Eukaryota > Metazoa > Chordata > Mammalia > Artiodactyla > Bovidae > Bubalus > Bubalus kerabau. Next base: position 21,911,507 of record NC_073631.1, on the reverse strand, counting down.
CTAGGGAGAGGCTGCGATAGCACAGGCAGCGCCGAGGTCGAGGACTGAGACCAAGGAAATAAGTCCAAAAGATGCTATTAAAAATGGGCGGCGCCGCGGACCTGCCCGGGGCGCCCCAGGTGCAGCCCCGCCGCTCCCCTCCCGCCCCCCGGCCCCCCGGCCCCCCGGTCCTAGCAGAACAGACCCCGGCCGCTCGAGCGCCTTCCTTTGGCGCTCCCCGGCCAAAGGCGCCCTCCGGCCCAGGCAGCTCGGCCAACCCGGCAGCCCTGAGGAGTTAATTTACCCCGTTAAAACGCTTAGATAAAAAATAAAGGAAAGAAAAACTTTATTATCCCGCAAACAAAAGCAACAAAAGACCCAGAAACTGCACAGTCCGAGGCCGGTTGCCTAAGACAATAGAGAAAACAACGACCCGGATACAGCTCTGAAGAGAAGGAAGTAAAAACAGGAGCTAGAAAACTGCCCTAAGAGCAGCAGAAGCTGAGAGCGCGTGCGCGCGAGTCGCCTCGGCTGTGTCTCCGAGAGGAGGAGCCGAACGGAGCCGAAAGAAGACGAACGCAAAGCCGTGGGAGAGCCGAGAGGAGACGAGTAATGCCGAGCGGGAACAGAGAGCGTTCCCAAACCCTCTGCCTGCAAATCCCTGATGCTGGGCCCTCAGTCCAAATAAGTAGGTCAGTTTTTGTTTCTGAGAAGACAGAGCAGTGTGTGTGTGTCTCCGTGAATGTGGAATAGTGCTTTGCATACACTTAGATAATATATTTTTTAAGATGAACTTTTAAATCCATAAAAATATGAGGACAGTATGTACAATTGGATTTCAGTCCTTCAGTAGTTTCAAATGCCACGTTTATTCATATACAGGTTAGCTATTTTTTAAAAACAATGTTAAAATGTTAGAATCTGAGCAGTATTAATACTTTTTACATGTTTCTATATCAAGGAGAAAGTAAGATTAGAATAAAGCTGATTCAGTTTCTGTATTCCCCGGATATATATTGAGTGGTAATGTTTGTACCATGGGAAAATACAGAGTTAGGAAGGACAGTAAATGAAATATATAAGAAGCAAATTATGCAATACAGTAGGGGCGCTTATTCTTTAAAGAAAACATGTTGAATTCTTTTGTAAACTGTAATTGAATTTTATAATACTAAATTTGAAAAAATAATAAATACTTACATAGTGCAGTTTAGGGGATGATTACATAGAGGCTGTACCTTCAGCAAGAAAGTTATCTTTTCCCTGCCAGAGCTTAAGATATAGTTGAGGATACAAATAAGTCAGTGAGCTGCTTCTGCTGCTAAGTCGTTTCAGTCGTGTCCGACTCTGTGCGACCCCAGAGACGGCAGCCCACCAGGTTCCCCCGTCCCTGGGACTCTCCAGGCAAGAACACTGGAGTGGGTTGCCATTTCCTTCTCCAATGCATGAAAGTGAAAAGTGAAAGTGAAGTCGCTCAGTCGTGTCCGACTCTTAACGACCCCATGAACTGCAGCCCACCAGGCTCCTCCGTCCATGGGATTTTCCAGGCAAGAGTACTGGAGCAGGGTGCCATTGCCCTCTCCGAAGTCAGTGAGCAATTACTACCTATTGTGAAAAGGCTGCCAGAGAAAAAGTACACATGCTAAGGGAAGTCTTCCAAAAGAAAGCTTTTTTTTTTTTTTTTTTTTTTGATTTTTAAAATTTTATCTATGGCTGTGCCGGGTCTTCATTGTTGTGCAACTTTCTCTAGTTGCAGCAAAGCAGGCTACTCTCTCGTTGTGGTCTGTGGGCTTCTCATTGCAGTGGCTTCTCTTGCTGAGGTTTGCAGGCTCTAGAGCTTGGTCTCAGTAGTTGTGGCACATGGGCTTAGTTGCATGTGGAATCTCCTAAGACTAGGGATGAAACCTGTGTCTCCAGCATTGGCAAATGAATTCTTAACCACTGGACCACCAAGTTAAGTCCAAAAGTCTCATTTAGCTCCAGACATGGTATCTGAACTAGGCTGGAGAAGAGAGAAAAAGAGACGCCAAGTTCAGACCAAAGAAAGGACATAAGCGAATGACCAGGATGAATAGAGGAATAGAGATGACTAGTCAGAGTCCATGAAAGCTGAGCTACCTCGAATGCCTCAAGACATTCCCCACAACTGTAGTTATTGCAACCTCATATTTCTGTGTTCCATATCACTGCTAAAAATGCAACGTCTCTGACCCTCTGATCTCTCTGAACCTTTACTTCCCTGACCCAAACCACCACTGCTACGTACTGAGGAAACTTCCATTCCAAAATTGTAAAATATTAGTAAACTCTTTCCCGTTTCAGTATCTTTCTTGTACCTCCTTGTATAAAATAGAAATGTGTAAAGTTTGTATGAGGTTATCATGCTGCTGCTGCTGCTGCTGCTAAGTCGCTTCAGTCGTCCGACTCTGTGCAACCCCATAGACGGCAGCCCACCAGGCTCCCCCGTCCCTGGGATTCTCCAGGCAAGAACACTGGAGTGGGTTGCCATTTCCTTCTCCAATGCATGAAAGTGAAAAGTGAAAGTGAAGTCGCTCAGTCATGCCCGACTCTTAGCGACCCCATGGACTATGAAACCCCCTCAAATGGAAGCCTTGTTTTCTCATATCCAAAGGTGGCATCTGGTCCTTAGTTTGGCTTTCAGGAAGCGTCATAATTCAAAATAATTTGTAACCAAATTCAAGATACTTGGAGATAAAAAGATGGAGTGTGTGGGGAAAGTAAAATAAGAAATGAAAAAAATTGAATTGTATTATCTGGTTTGAGAGAGAAGCTGTAGGTCCTGATTAGTATTTTAAGAAACCAGAAAAGTGGAAATCAGTTTGTTATAAACCTAAGGATAACATACATCACCAACTCGATGGATATGAGTTTGAGCAAACTCTGGGAGTTGTGATGGACAGGGAAGCCTGGCGTGCTGCATTCCATGGGGTCACAGAGAGTCATACGACTGAGCGACTGAACTGACTGACTGAAAGATAACAGATCTGGCTCACAAAACATAATGGAACATGTCAGTTACATTTCTGCTCTCCCCAGATTTCACTGAAATCACAGGAAAAAATAAATGTAAATAAAGCCAAAAAACCATAACTCTGCTATAAATCTTAGCAGAGTGTCACAAGCAAAATTTGAGGGTAGAAGAGAACATTAACAGTTATGGAGGTAGGCTCAGATTGCCAACAAAACCCACCTGACTAAAAAGTGCTTAATCTCATCTGGGTGAAAGATGAGTCACTGAAATGAGTTTTTTCAGAAGTCCTTGTATAACCCTCAAATGACAGATAATGAGGCCTGTGAGAAGAGCTAAGACTTGGATAATAGGCTGGGTAATTCATAAGAAGGAAAAAAATGTTTCATAGAAATCTATTTGCAGAGGGCCTGAAAACAGTGTTTCTCCCCACAATATAACTTCAAGTTCATTTTTATTAAGTAAGAAGTCTGATTCCAGAAATTACCAGAATGGGCATCAGGTTTACAGAAGAAAGAAGGATAATAAACCCAGTGCCATGAGCTGTCATAAGAAATAGGAAAATCCAACATACAAAATCACTCATAAATCATGAAAAAGAGCCTACTCACATGTACTCTCCCTACATCACTGATCTTCCCGCCCACCATAATGATCAGAGTGAGAACATCTATAAACAGAACTTGCATTCTTTTATCTGCCAGATGAACAGGACTTCTTATTTAGGCAACATAAAAAAATTCAGGCTACCAAATCCACCTATTCTATGTATATAGACATAGAGGCAACCATTAATATTTTAGTAAAACTAACAACATGAGAGGATTTAGATTTTTAAAAATCTTTAAGACAATTATATAATTCATATATATCAGGTCTCATGTACATCATAGATTTAGAAGGTGAAAAGACACAGAGGCCACCTTCTTTCAGCAAAGTAGCAGTAGCAAAACAAGATCCATTATCTGTGAAAGTAGAATCTACGTTCTGGCATTTACTCACCATTTTCAAATGCATAACGTCATGGAGGAGAACGAGCTCTGGAAAAGATTAGCAACAATAGCTGCACTTTTTTCTGACTTTTAGATCATAGCTACAGTTGTACGATTTTGAAACTCACAGCCTCTTTGGATTACTGACTTTCACTCTTTCAGCCCTTCTAATGATTTTGCATGTACCAATTTTTTTTCAGTATAAAATACTTATAGTGGTTTCCATTTCTTCTACTAAAATCTTCTTTGATATGAATGCTTGCTAGAGAAAGGTGTTCAGAAAATAAATAAATAAAACTCAACCATGAGAATTAAAGATTTATTATTTGACTTGGTGTTTGTCAAAAGGCAGTGATGACTTCGTTTATTGTTGTGGTTTAGTCATTAAGTCAAGTCTGACCGTTTTACAACCCTGTGTACTGTAGTCCGCCAGGCTCCTCCGTCCATGGGACTTCCCAGGCAAGAACCCTGGAGTGGTTTGCCATTTCCTTCTCCAGGGGATCTTCCCAACCCAGGGACTGAACCCGAGTCTCCTGCATTAGCAAGGAGATTCTTTTCCACTGAGCCACCAAGGAAGCACAGACAATTTATTAACAGTGGAAAATAGATACAGATGCAGTGATAAAAATGTTATTTACAGTATTAAATGTAATAGCCAGGAATAAGGTGCCTATTGAAGGCAAACCTTTGGTGACAAGGTTTGCTATGGCAGAATGAAAATTATTATTTTATCACTATTAGGATGAAATAAGAAATACTGAGTTGGGCTGGAGCCAGCAGCTAGCCAAACAGCTGTCATTTGTGATCACTTAATTCATTGTAGAGTCTATGGCTCATGTTATCTCACAATAGTTCATGTTTTCAGAGATATTCAGGAGAAAACAATATTGAAGAAATATAAAAAGATGGTGCTGAAATATCTGAGCTTCAAGAGAATACTAAATGCTTCTAAAGAGAAAAGACAGAATATCTACAAAGGAATAGAAATCAAGTTAGACTCAGAATTTTCAACTGCAACTCTGGATGACTGGGAACTTCTAAAACCATCTCAATGTTTTCTAACAAAGGGTTCATTGATAACCACCCTTTTCAAATTATGTAAAATATACTGACTACAGAATTTTCTCCAAGGCAACAAGGATCTGCTCTAGTATTACAGAGGAAAAACTTTCCACATATATAAAAAATGAATAATACTGATATTTTAAAATTAATTGTTCATAGATAATATGTGCACACAGTAAAAAAATGTTTAATGCACAAAAGATTTTTATGAAAATAAATTTTCACTTTATCTTTGTGCCCTAGCCAGTCATCTCTCTAGACATAACAGGATTAACTTTTTTTAAAAAGACGCTTAGCTCAGGGCTGAGTTTTTATATCTTTATTGAGATACAGTCCACATACCATAATATCCACACTTCCATGGTGTAAAATTCATGGCTTTTAGCATACTCAAAATTTGTACAATCATCACCACTATCTAACTGTAGAACATATATAACATCATCACAGAAAGATAGCCCAAACCCATTAGTAGGGACTCCCTGTTTTCTTATTTCTAGACCCTGGCAGTCATTGATCCACTTTCTATCTCTTGGAATTTGCCTATTCTGGATTTTTATACAAATGAAATAAAAAATGTATGGTCTTCTGTGTCTTGCTTCTTTTATCTAGCATAGGGTTTTCATGGTTCACCCACACTGTAACACAGCTTGTTTGTAAACTAACCTGATATTGTGAAATGTTATCAGTATTTGTTCTGCCTGGAGAGAAGATGAAAGAGGTATTTCAATATTTGCTGTAATAGCTGTGTATTAGACAGATCTCTTAGACAAGCTGAGATATTTAATTATGTTTCAGTGCATATGAATGGCACTCTTAGGGGCTGAGTTTTACAAGGGGCAAGTCCCAAGAAAGCAAAGCAGATGGGCAAAGACAGCATCACTGATGCAACATCACAAAGTGTACAACATTGTTTGTTAGACAGACAAATAAGGTTAGTTAGAGACAGGAGGTTTCGTGTCATCAACTCAAAAGGTGGCAAAGCTTTCAAACAAACAAGAATGCATGAATAATACCTTCTGTTCTTTTTAATCCATCAAGTCTTCAAGTGACAGAACATAAGCAAACCCCCAATATTGTTCTAAATCTTCACAACTCAGTTAAAAAAAAAAGCAACTCTTATTGGAAAATATCAGAGGACAGTGAAAAATAAATGAACATACAGATGAAGGCTCAAGGAACAAAACACCCTTTTAAACACCATCCATGCCAAGGCCAAAAAAGTCTCTCTTGAGCCCCCTCAATTAGCACCCTCTGTGGCCTATAAATATAATCATTATCTTGAATCTAAGACTATTTTTTTTCACATTTTATGTACATGAACCCATATAATATATGTTATTTTGTTTCTGATTTCTTTGACTAATATTTTTTCTGAGGATAATCTATGTTGTTGTAATTGTAGTTCATTTGCATTGTGGAATATACCACAATTGTGTGCTTGAATATACCACAATTCACTTTTCATTTACCCTTGATAAACACTTCGGCTCTTTTCAGTTTATGATATTATAGATAATAGTTTTATATGTATTCTTGTTCATGTCTTGGCATACATAAGCACACATTTCTATTGGGTTTATATCTCAGAGTAAATTATTGGACCATATTGTATTCAAGTATTAACTTTAGCAGATTTTCAAAGCATAGTCCCAATTTATACTCTAATCAGCAATGTGTTCAGGTAATGTATTTAGCAGGGTAACAGGATACAAGATTAATATACAGAAATCTGTTGCATTTCTTTAAATAAACAATGAAATAATAGAAAGAGAAAGTTTTAAAGAGTCCCTTCTAAAATACCATAAAAAAATACTTAGGAGTAACCCTGACCAAGGAGGTGAAAAATGTATATGCAGACTATAAAACATTAATAAAGGAAAGTGAAGATGATTAAAATAAATGGAAAGATATCCCATGCTCTTAGATTGGAAGAATTAATATAATTAAAATAGCCATACTATCCAAAGCAATCTGCACATTAAGTGTAATCCCTATCAAATCATCCATGACATTTTTCACAGAACTAGAGCAAATAATCCTAAAATGTATATGGAACCACAGAAGACCCAGAATTACCAAAACAATCCTGAAGAGAAAGAACAAAGCTGGAGATATAACCCTCCCAGACTTTAGAAAATACTGCAAAGCTACAGTAATCATAACAGCATGGTGTTGGCACGAAAATAGATATATAGATCAATGGAACAGAACAGAGAGCCTAGAAATAAACCCACAGCCTACACTCAATTAACCTTTGAAAATGGAGGCAAGAATACACAATGGAGAAAAGACAGTTTCTTCAGCAAGTGGTATTGGTAAAGTAGGATGGCTACATGTAAATAAATGAAGTTAGAACACTCCCTCGTGCCACACACAAAAATAAACTCAAATGGATTTTAATCTTTAGACAAATACAAGATATGGCACCACAAAACTCAGAGAATAGAAAGAACACAGGCAAAGCATTCACTTACATAAATCATAGAAATGTTTTCTTGGGTCAGTCTCCCAAGGCATAAAGAGAAAGACAAGTTTCACCACTTATATGTGATATCTAAAAATATATATACAAATAAACTTATTTACAAAACAGAAACAGACTCACACAGAGAAAACAAACTTACAGTTACCAAAGAGGAAAGGAGGAGGGATAAATTAGGAGTTTGGGGTTAACAAATTCATACTGCTGCTGCTGCTGCTGCTGCTAAGTCGCTTCAGTTGTGTCCGACTCTGTGTGACCCCATAGACGGCAGCCCACCAGGCTCCCCCATCCCTGGCTTCTCCAGGCAAGAACACTGGAGTGGGTTGCCATTTCCTTCTCCAATGCATGAAAGTGAAAAGGGAAAGTGAAGTTGCTCAGTTGTGTCTGACTCTTAGTACTACATATAAAATAGATAAATAAGAAAGTCCTACTGTATAACACAGGAAACTATAGTCAATATCTTTTAATAACCTATAATGGAAAAGAATCTGCAAAAGATTACATACATATATATACATATATAACTGAATCACTCTTACTCTAGAAACTAACACTGCATTGTGAAACAAACTATACTTCAACAACAAGAACAAAAAATAACCTAACAGATCTGTCAGTCCTTGAAGCAAATTACCATGCAAACTAAGTTATCCATCATGAACTGGGTTTGTCTGACCAACAAAGCCACAAGACTGAATATGCAGAGCAGCATTCTTTCACCAATGGAAACCAGATGAGTCCGACCTGGTCCTGAAGGTATAAGTAAATGGCATGAGTAAGTGTTATAGATGCCTGTATTCTATACTCCTGCAATAATATCTGATCCCCTTTCAACCAACCAGCACCTGTGGTTACATGGAACACACCCTTTGACTAGTTAACTGAGGGAGAAATATTTAAGCCCAGTAAACAGATGTTTCTGTATGAAACACTGTCAATATTAAACAGTTGTAGTATTTTAGTTCAACTCTGCATTGACCCTGAAGGACAGTAGTGAAAGATCATATGGAAGTGGCTCTTATTATTTTCCCTAAAAATCCACTAGTGAAATTCCTATCACTTCTACAACTGGAGCCTTGCTGATCTAGAAGCCCTAGCTTCAAGAAAAGTTTTCTATCAGGACATAGAGCAATGATTCAATTAAAGTGGAAGTTGAGACTGCTACCTAATCACTTGGGGCTCTTCAATCAACAACCATATGGGAGGTTATTCTATTAGCTTGGGTAATTGACTTTGATTATCAAGAGGAAATTAGGAAGCTACAACTCAGTGAGGGTAAGGAGGAGTATGTCAGAAATGCAGATCTCCCAGGGCACCTCTTAGTATTCCTGTTCTTGCCAAATCCCTCTTTTAGTTTCTATATTCCTAAACTAGGTTTATGTCTAGTTCTGTGACAAAGGGCTCCAGTGTCTTTGGCAGGACACCCATAGCATTAAGCCTGAGAATTTGGAGGTAATGAGAGACCATTGTGGTCACTCTGTTCTCATGGGTTCCACACATCCCCAGAGATTCTAATATGCCTTTGCTTCTGTTCCTCATGTCCTCTTCCTTTCCTGACTACCTTTCCTGTTGACTTCAAGATGCAATTCGAAACAGTACTCCCACAATTGCATAATGTCAATTCCTTATAATAAACTCTTATTATACTTGCGTATATCCTAGAAGCTCTGTTTCTCTGGTTGAACTCTGATGGATATATCAGCCTACATTTCTGACTCATTCTACTTTTTGTGTTCTAACTCCTCCCGCTTGGCCTGGTCCTCATTTTGTGCATATTCTCTAGAATCACAGCACTGACCCTCTCCTCTCCTTACACTTTCGTTCTTACATATTCTTTGTAGCCAAGCTCATCAATTTCCATAAATCTCACATGCATGCCCTTTCCTTTTATATTGTACTTATAGACCAAACTTTTCTCTTGAACTCTAGTGGTATTTCTGCCAGCCTTCAAAACATCTCTGATTGGATATTTCGTAGATAATCCTAGACTCAACATTTCCAGAAATGAATTCATACACCAAGTAACCTAAGCTATATATCAGTATTTACTGTGGCATTTACCATATAGCTTTGTAATAATTATACTCCCATCCCACTAGATTATAAGATGTTGAGGAAAGACAGCATTGTGTTATTCATCTTGTCCTAAGTATTTAGCATGATGAACAGTATGCAGTAGGTACTTAACATATGTTTAAGAATGAATATATGAATGAACAAATGACTGAATGAGTGGATTCATAGAAGAGATAGAAACTGCAGAGAGATAAAAAGTGGCAACACAGAAGAATAGAGCATAGTTATTCTCAAAAAGATATAATTTAAAGATCTATGTGTATGGCATAATTTTCCAAAATTTTTAATAAATACCATTTTCCTAAAATTAATATTTAATCAGAAGGTTTCAGTGAAAAGAAGTAGCAGATTTTAAATTGGTAGCATTTCTTTACTTTTTAGTATTCATTGAATTTTGTACATAAAATGCTTCAAAAAATGCTTCAAGTATTTAATTTAAACTGATGACTGTATATGAGGCTTTCAGATTTATAAGAGTGGAAGTAAACTTTCACAGAACAAACTATGTTTTCATTTTTCTAATAGAAGTTGTATAATTAAATACAGTTTATGCTAAGCAACCACAATACTATTATAAGAACATTTATTTTCAGATTAAGGATAGCTGCAGAATCTTTATTAATAAGTGAAGGTATAATTTGTATTTGTGTTATCAGAAAAACAACTCTGGTTGTCAATTTATCTGCTAGAAAAATAACTAAATGCTAAATGCAAACAGAGTAAAAAATATAAGATTCTGCTTTCAATTTGCATTAATATAGTCGTACTCCATGGTTCACTTATCAAATTATTATTCTCTAAAAAAGCTATTTCTTTACTGTCACACATTTAATAACAACACATAATTACTATACTCTCCAGAATTTTCTGGGCTTGAATCTTCAGAGAAACCATGCAAAAGAAATATTTTGGGGCCATGCTATTGATATACTGCCTACATTTATTCACTGAACAACTTGCATTTAATTTGAATAATATTTTGGTATTTTAAAATTGTCCACAAAATTAAATAGAACAAAGGAACAAGAAATCTAGAGGACACATGTCTCAGAGTGGAATGGTTTTAATGAAAAACAGCTTTATTAATATACTAATAGTATGCCCTGCTGTTATTTTTTCCCTTGTTTATATATAAAACTTACAAATCTTTACTGCCTAAAAGATAAAGTTCCAAATCTCAACTTCTCAAAAATCTGTTAATCTTTTCCAGTTCATTTCCAATAACTCCTCCTTATGAAACCTAAGCTCCCACCACACTGGATTCATTTCAATTCCTTCTGCACATTATGCACTTTGTGAACTTTCGTTCCTCCTGCCTTTTTCATGCTATATCATCTGCAGGGAAGCAAATCTCCCCTCCTTTTTTCTCTGACTTTCTAGATGCTACATTCTCTATCATTAGAGCTTGCAAACTGATTAATTATTTTCTGAGTCCTTCTTTTTATTGTACTACAAGTGTGTCCATTGTTGCCAATAGTAACTGACGCATGTTGCTACAAGCCCTTTGCCTGCCATTTCACTGAAAGCTCTGAGTTCACCAGGGACATTAACTGCCTTCTAATTAATTGAAAACTATTTCACCAAACCTTCTGACACTGCATAACATAGACTGCCATCCTTCTAGCCTCTAGTAATAATTACCTTGTCACCTGTTGCTGAGTCCTGAATTCAATGGCTCATATTTTAGGGTTTTTATCGTAACACACCACCACAATTTTGGAACCAAATTCTGTATTAATCTCAGTAGGTTAGGTTATGCTGCAGTAACAGGCTACTGTCAAACCTGGTGACTTGTTTCGTTTTCATTCTCAACGCATGTCCCCCATAGCTCAGCAACATATCTGCTGCAGGTAGTTTTCAGCATGACAGGAAAGGCTCTGTCTACAACACTGCTGATCTTGTGGCAGAATGAAAAGACAGAACATAGCACATGCTAGCTCTTAAAGCTTCTGCCTGTGCATGACAAATACTACTTGTCACATCTCATTGGCAAATAATGCAAGTCATCTTATCAAGCCTGACATTAGTGAGGCAAGTAGGTGATACCCCTTCCAGGGAGAAGCAGCAAGAATTTATACATAATATAATATGCCACACACACTAATCCTACTTATAAAGCTGAAGTTTGTTTTTACATCATGTATATTCTACTATGGCTTCTTTTTCCAGACTGTCATCTCTAATCTTCCCATCTCTGCTTAAATATTGGTCACTGACTCTTTCCTCTAACTTTATTGTGAAAAATATAGATTTTTACAATTTGACCTTTTGCTTAATATTTAATGAAATTTAGAAAATTCTATGGTATTCCATTGTTAGGACCCCATGCTTCCATTGCCAGGTGTCTGGGTTCAACCCCTGGCCAGGGAACTAATATCTCCCAAGCCAAATGCCCCCCCACCAAAAAAAAAAAAAGCTTTTAAAAACGAAATTTAACTTCCCTGGTAGCTCAGTTAGTAAAGAATCCACGTGCAATGCAGGAGACCCCAGTTCAATTCCTGGGTCAGGGAGATCCCCTGAAGAAGGGATAGGCTACCCACTCCAGTATTCTTGGGTTTCCCTTGGGGCTCAGTTAATACAGAATCCATCTGCAATTCTGTGGAAAACCTGGGCTCGTTCCCTGGGTTGGGAAGATCCCCTGGAGGAGGACATGGCAAGCTACTCCAGTATTCTTGCCTGGAGAATCCCCATAGACAGAGGTGCCTGGTGGGCTATAGTCCATGGGGAAGCAAAGAGTTGGATATGACTAAGAGACTAAGAAAAAGTTAGCTTAAAGCTCAACATTCAGAAAACGAAAATCATGGCATCCGGTACCATCACTTCATGGGAAATAGATGGGGAAACAGTGTCAGACTTTATTTTGGGGGGGCTCCAAAATCACTGCAGATGGTGATTGCTGCCATGAAATTAAAAGAGGCTTACTCCTTGGAAGGAAAGTTATGACCAACCTAGATAGCATATTCAAAAACACAGATATCACTTTGCCAACAAAGGTCCATCTAGTCAAGTCTATGGTTTTTCCAGTGGTCATGTATGGATGTGAGAGTTGGACTGTGAAGAAAGCTGAGCGCAGAAGAATTGATGCTTTTGAGCTGTGGTGTTGGAGAAGACTCTTGAGGGTCCCTTGGACTGCGAGGAGATCCAACCAGTCCAACCTAAAGGAGATCAGTCCTGGGTGTTCATTGGAAGGACTGATGCTGAGGCTGAAACTCCAATACTTTGGCCACCTCATGCAAAGAGTCGACTCATTGGAAAAGACCCTGATGCTGGGAGGGATTGGGGGCAGGAGGAGAAGGGGACGACAGAGAATGAGATGGCTGGATGGCATCACCGACTTGATGGACATGAGTTTGGGTGAACTCTGGGAGCTGGTGATGGACAGGGAGGCCTGGCGTGCTGCGATTCATGGGGTCGCAAAGAGTCGGACACAACTGAGTGACTGAACTGAACTGAACTGAACTGAAGAGACTAAGCACAGCACAACCCTGCTTTGTTAATGATTCCAAAGGCATCACTTGACTACCTATATTATTGTTACTTCTAGAAACTAAATCATTGAAAAGAGTCACTGGATTTTGCTTTCTTATTGGCAATGGCATTCCTGTATGCCTACTTACTTATTACCAATTGTTATCATTAAAAATAAAATATTGCATGGAGAGATCTTCCCCTTCTAATTTCTTTACTGAAAGCCTACCCACACTTACTAATCTTGGGCTTCTGTGTTCACATCTAAGTATCTTCCATGATTTTTGTGCCGATCTTTTCTTTTAACATGACCATACTCCTTACCATAAAGTAAATGTCAGAGACACCTTTATAACCTCTCTGGTCTCATTTTTTTATGGGTCAGCCATACTGGCCTCCCTTGAGCATTTTATTATTTTTTTAAACCTCAAAACTATTTTTTCTTGACAATCGGAATGTTTTTCCCCCAGATCTTCAGCAGGTTACCTTCTTTTCATTTAGGTTTCAGCTCAAATATTACCTCCTCAGAGGAATCTTCCACATTCACTTTTACTAAAATAAACTTATTTCCTCCATGCCTCCATGTCCTTCTCTATCTCATTATTCTTTTTGTTTATTAGTCTCTAAAATGGGCTTCCCTGGTGGCTCACATGGTAAAGAATCCATCTGCAATGCAGGAAACTCAGGAGATGTAGGTTCGATCCTTGGGTCAGGAAGATTCCCCCCAGAGAAGGCAATAGCTACCCACTCTAGTATTCTTGCCTGGGAAATCTCATGGACAGAGGAGCCTGGCGTGCTACAGTCCATAGGGTAACAAAGGGTCAGACACAACTGAGTTACTAACAAGAAGTCTCTAAAATTATCTTGTTTATTTATGGTTTTGAAACCATTCACCTCAGATTGGGATTTGAAAACATGTGCCAAGAATTAAACCTGGCCAAGACCCATAGCTTCCAACTGAGATCACACACCTGTTTTTAGGACCTAATGAAGCTCAGTCCATCAGTCAGTTCAGTCGCTCAGTCATGTCTGACTCTTTGCAACCCCATGGACTGCAGCATGCCAGGCCTCCCTGTCCATCACCAACTCCTGGAGTTTAGTCACACTTATGCCCATTGAGTCAGTGATGCCATCCAACCATCTCATCCTCTGTCGTCCCCTTCTCCTCCCGCTTTCAATCTTTCCCAGCATCAGGGTCTTTTCAAATGAGTCAGCTCTTCGCATCAGGTGGCCAAAGTACTGGAGTTTCAGCTTCAACATCAGTCCTTCCAAGGAACACCCAGGACTGATCTCCTTTAGGATGGACTGGTTGCATCTCCTTGCAGTCCAAAGGACTCTCAAGAGTCTTCTCCAACACCACAGTTCAAAAGAATCAATTCTTCGGCGCTCAGCTTTCTTTATAGTCCAACTCTCATATCTATATATGACTGCTGGAAGAACCATAGCCTTGACTAGACAGAACTTTGTTGGCAAAGTAATGTCTGCTTTTTAATATGCTGTCTAGGTTGGTCATAACTTTCCTTCCATGGAGTCAGCGTCTTTTAATTTCATGGCTACAGTCATTATCTGGAGTGACTCAGATGAAGCTGAGGTTCTTGATATTTCATCAGAGAAAGAATTCAATGAGTGACAAAGTGATAAGTAAGAGGCGGATTTATTTAGAGAGAAACACACTCCATAGACAGAGTGTGGGCCATCTCAGAAGGCAAGAGCAGTGGCAAAGTGTGATGTGGTTAGCTTCTACAGGCTGAGTAATTTCCTGGGCTTGAATAGGAGGATTACTTCAACTATTTTAGGGAAAGGGTGGAGAATTCCAGGAATTGGGCTGCTGCTCAGTTTTTGATCTTTTATTGTCAGCCTTTGAACCATCTTGGTGCCGGTGGATGTGTCTTTCAGCTTGCTGATATGTTATAACCAGCATATACTGAGGCTCAAAATCTAGTGGAAGTCCACTAGTCTGCCATCTTGGACCTATTTGATTCTAATCAATTTATGTCATGTCTTCAGGCTATACCATTCTTTTAAAGGTTGTGCCCTGCCCCTCTTCCCTCCTGTTTGTCTTCCCAACCAGTCTGTAAACTCCATTAGTGAGGAACAAGTTTTTCTTTCAGCTGCCACAGTTAAAACAGTGCCAGATTCAGAGCAGGTACTTAAATAAAGATTTACTGAATGAATGAAAAAGATACCAGTCTTCATAAGCTTCATGTCATTTTAATAATCACCACCTCTTCTCCAGCACCACAATTCGAAAGCATCAGTTCTCCAGAGCTCAGCCTTCTTTACGGTCCAATTCTCATAATCTCAGTAATTGGCATCAAAATCCACAGAGTTAGAATGGAACCTCTGAAACTATCCTGGACTCCCTCTTCTTCCTACTCCTACGTTTGACCAATCACAGTGTCTTGGTGCTACCTCCTAAATATCTCTGTAATCTCTTCTTCATCATCACATTTCCTACACTAGTGGAAGCTACCATTTTCTAACATGGACTATTGCAATGGCCCTTTAACCATTCCCCCCTTTTTCATGTTTATCTCCAGTAATTCAATTTTCATAGACAAAGCAATAACCAAAGTCACATCTTGCTTTTGCCTAACTCCCTAATGCTCTCAGCATAAAACCCATGCTGTGTAAATGACCACTGGTGCAACAGATCTGATCCTCCCACCACCCGCTTCCTCTACTCAAGTTCCAACCAAACCTGACCTTCCTTCTTAAAAAGTCTCTTTGGTTTCTGACAGTCACAACTATTACCTCTGTCTATACATCTACCTCCCTCCATTTCGTTTGGTTAATGTCTTCTCCTTCAGGTCTCCCATTACTTTTTAGGAGGAGACTTTCTTTCCAGGTCCAATTACTGGTATGATCATTTGATTAATGCTTTAAGCTACATATGAGGTTGGGGTTCAGAGTGTTCTCGAATGCCTGGGAAGACTTCTGGGTTAAAAAAAGAAAAAGAAAAAACGTAAATGAGAATTCCAGTATTGGGATACCGGAAAAAATTATTTGTAGTGACAAGACCGATAGAAACATATTTTTAGAATGCAGTTTCAGACCCAGGCAGAGGAGAGAGTGGCAATGTCGCAAAGGTCTTTGTAGCACCTTTGTAGCCAGGCTCCTCTGTCCGTGGGAATCTCCAGGCAAGAATACCTGGAGTGGGTTGCCATTTCCTGCTCCAGGGAATCTTCCTGTTCCAGGGATCGAACCTGTCTTCCGCATTGGAGCCACCAGGGAAGCCCTGAACACTTAAGCGACGACCAGGAACTGTTTCCAGATCACATTAGCAAGACTACAGCCATCTTTAAGTCATTTACTAGTTTCTAACTTCTGCTCTTCAATGACAGTCAAGGACAGGAAGCAGCTGCAGTAGTTTTAAACCGCAGTCGCTGACCTCAGCGGCTAGAGACTCGACCTGCACTCCAGGCGGCCGGCGCCCAGCAGCCAGAGGCGCCGCGCAGCTCCCCGAGCGGCTGTCAGGGCGGCCGGCGCGCGGCCGGCGCGCAGCCGGCACGCGCGCCCCCAGCGCCTCGGCGCGCGGACCAGGCTCGTGGACGTCTAGCTAAAGGACCCGGCTCTCTGAGCTCAAGGCGCGTGCGTCCGCCTGCCCGCCCCCTCTTCAAACACGAGGCCTCCCGAGAAAGTGCCCATGTAGTCAATCGTAGGTTCTAGTTTTGACGCAAAAAAAAATTACCCATTGAAAATATGCAAGGCATAATAATGAGACTGTTTTGCTTTGCAGTCGAACTCTGTTGATTTGGCCAGGTTACAGCAGACGCGAGAGGTGCTGAGCCAAACAGGCATTATCCAGGACAGCTGCATCCGGGCCCTCCTGCCGCAGGCCGCCCTCTGAGCCAGGGGTCCTTCAGGTAGGAGGTCCTGAGTGACTTTGGATGTCCGCTTCTCCCAGGTGCCGTGAGTGCTTAATCTCCGGTCTTGCGGCTTAGCTTTTCTCTCGGTTTGGACTCGAGGCCTCTGTTGCAACCATGCTCCGCCAGATCATAGGTCAGGCCAAGAAGCATCCTAGCGTGAGTTCTTAAACCCTTTCCCAGTGTCTTCCCTGTCTATCCTGTGAGGGGAGGCGGCTGCGTCAGTCCACTGGGAGCTTCCTCCTTCAGCCCCTACGGTTCCTCGGGGCTGGACCTTGCCTCACTCTGTCCTGTTCTCCTAGTTGCCCCAGGACCTTGAGTTCTGACCTTGCACGCCTTGCATTGTGGGGGTTTGGCCTGGCATGTTGGAGGTGAGGGATACTTTCGGGGAAAAGAAAATGTTGGAACAGTGAGGTGGGCGCGCGTCCTTTTGCAGGTCGGTGGTACTAGGAGGGATAGTTGGGCTCTGTGTTGGTTAGACAGCAGGAAAGGTCAGTTATACTGTTTGTTGTGCTGTTAAAAGCCTTGTTTTCACTTCATTGCACCACCAGGCCTTAAGGAAAATGTGAAGGTCTCTGAGTTTGGAATCCTCAGTTTCTCTTGACGTCTTGATATTTTATGATATTTTAGGAGTGCGGAGTTTAATTGCGTTGAGAAATATATATAGAAATATAAAAGAAATATTTCACGTATTTTCCCCTTGCACATCAACGTCCGGTGGTCCTGAAACTCAGTTATGCAATCTTTAATTTTTATTTTTAAATCTGATTCCCTAACTGTGCATTAAGTGTCCTAGCAGTACGTTTCCAGAGATTATGTGTAATAGCGGTATTTATAGTAGGTGTGTTTCTATATGCTCATTCAGACTTTATTTAACAGAATTTTTGTTTTTCATAACGTCTGTATAGAAGCAAGCTTAAATAATTTGCCAAGAGCTTGTGTTTCAAGCCTTTACATGCGAGAAGCTGGAATTTAATGAGAGTGATGTATGACTATTAGGTAAAAAAAATGATGTATTTTCTTAGAAAATTTAAAATTTCAGTATAACGTTTTCCACGTTAAATCTGTTACCTTCACATCCTTTAGAAATTCTAGAAATTCCTTTTTTTAAAAACTATCGAACATAGTTGAAATCTTCCTTAAAAATGAAGTCTTTTTTTTCAAACTTTAAGACCAGCTTAAAAAGGTGGTTTGAAGAGAAGATAAATCTAGAGTTAGAACGCAGATTAGTGGTTGCCTGGGGCTGAAGATGGGGATGCGAGTGGCAGCGGTGGCCCTGAGAGAGATTCTTGGGGTGATGGGCATGTTCTGAAATTGTACTGTGGGACGGTTGCACAACTTTATACATTTACTGGAAATCGTTGGTTGTTGAAGTTAATGAATTTTACGGCATGTAAATCCCAATAAAGTTGTCAGAATTTTTTTAAAAAATAGAAAGATGGTTAGAGATTTGGGAATCAGTGTGTAGAAACTACTGTAGTCTTTTTTTGTTTACTTTTATCAGTATGTAGGTATTTGAAGATGACTGTTAATTCTCATCTATTTTGTTTTGGCTTCCAGTTGATCCCCCTCTTCATATTTATTGGAGCAGGAGGGACTGGAGCAGCACTGTATGTCACGCGACTGGCATTGTTCAATCCCGATGTCAGGTAAGTGTTTAAAAATGTTTAGAATTTTGATGGTTTACCAAACTGATTTAGGAGCCTCAGTCTTTCTAGAGAGGCAGAGTCAAGTAGCAGAAAGAAGCTGAAATTGGCTGTCCTAGAGTAAGTTCAGATCCCAGTTCTACTGTTGTTTTTTTTTCTGGTTCATGAAATTATCTAGATTTCTCTGAGTTGCATTTTCTCTTTGGTTGAATAGAACTGCCAGTACCTGTTTTGTAATGTTGTGAGGATTGAGATAATAGTAACTTTATGAAACACTTAGTCAGGGGTGCTAGTATGTTTGAGTGTTTTTTGGGGGCTGTTTTTCTACAATAGGGAATGCTTTTTTTTAAAATAAAGTTTTCTCTGACAGGGTTAGGAACGGGGATAACTGCCCCAAGGGGCTCTCTGTGTTGTACCTTTTTCTAACTTGTTCCATGGGTTTTCTTATTAGGGGTCTTTTCTCTATTTCAACTCTATAATGAAAATAACACTACTTCATCTGATAGGAAATGGAATTTGATCTATTCAAAATGATAGCTTCTTGAATATAAAACTATTTTAAATAGTATTTTGTAACTTTAATAATTATAATGTTTTATATATTTCTTCTAGTTGGGACAGAAAGAATAACCCAGAACCCTGGAACAAACTAGGTCCTAATGATCAGTACAAGGTAAGCTAAAAATTGTTTCAGAATTGCTGGAAAGTGTATTTTAATAAATTTTGTCATGGAGTAGGTCTTTTTTTGAAATAGGAGATGCAAGTAAAACTCTATTATAAATGAACTTTGAGAAATTGCTAGATTGTTCTGTGAAATTAAAATGGTATATTTTTCTAATAAATATTTTTTTAAGGACTTTATTCACAGGCTTTAGAGTCTGTGTAGGAAATGAAGATAATGTCTCAATTCTGCTAATTTGACTAAGGAAAGAAAGAGTATGGTTAACATTTTCTCCAGTCTTGGTTAGTGTAGTGCAGTGATTCTCAGACCTCGGCATACATTGGCATCACTGGAGAGGTTGTTAAAATAGATTCTTCAACTCCACCCCCAGCGGTTCTGATTCACTTGATCTGTTGTGGAGACTGAACATTTGCATTTCTGATAAAGTTTCAGATGATATTGATGTTCTTGGTCCATGGGCCACACTTTGAGTAACTAATCTAGTGGCTGGTTTGGTTGGTGGTTTTTTCTTTTTGGTATGGTTGACATATTTCAGGTGAGAATTAGTAGGAAGATGTGAAAATCAGTTGAAACTTATATTTTGCCATAAACTTTCTAGGTACATCTTTTTGACATCTTTCTGCAAAACTAGTTTTGAAACTACTCCAAAGAAGGATTTCATGGACTGAGGCTATTTGCTTCTATTTATGTTATTGATACATAATTGACGTGTAATATTGTGTAAGTTGGAGGTGTACAGCTTGTTGGTTGGGTGCATTTATGTATTACACTATGATTACTACAGTAGTGTTAGCTAACACCTTTATCATGTCACATAATTATCACATTTTTGTGTTGAGAATAATTAAGAGCTAGTCTCTTAGCAACTCTGAAATTTGTGATACTGTTGATGATAATCACTGTATTGTGCATTAAGCCTCCAGAACTTGTTGAGCTACTAGTCGCAAGTTTCTGCCTTTAATAAAATCTTCCCAATTTCCCCATCTTCCATCCTCTGGTAGTCACCAGTCTACTTTCTCTTTTTACAAATTCAGACTTTTTAGATTCTATTTAAGTGATGATCATACAGTATATTTGTCTTTCTCTGTCTCAATTACCTCACTTAGCATAATGCCCATAAGGTCTATCCTTGTTGAAAATCTAAGACCATTTATTCCTCAGATGCTATGCTTCCATGTAAAATTTTTGCATGTACAAAGAAAAAATCCTTGCAGTGTCATAAAGAATGTAAATTTTTGCATATACAAAGAAAAAACCCATGGCATGTCAAAGTTTTATTAGGATATGATTCATGTACCATATATGTGTACTAAGTCACTTCAGTTGAGTCCAACTCTTTGTGACCCTACGGACGGACTGTCAGAGAGTCAAAGGGTGAGACAGAGGATGAGATGGTTGGATGGCATCACCAATTCAATGGACACGAGTGTGCGCAAGCTCCAGGAGTTGATAATGGACAGGGAAGCCTGGCTTACTGTAGTCCATGGGGTCTCAAAGAGCTGGACACGACTGAGGGACTTAACTGATGGACTGTAGCCCACGAGGCTATTCTGTCCATGGGATTCTCCAGGCAAGAATACTGGAGTGAGTTGCCATGTCCTCCTCCAGGGATCTTCTCAATCCAGGGATCAAAGCCTCATCTCTTATGTCTCCTGCATTGGCAGGTGGGTTCTTTACCACTAGGGCCACCTGGGAAGCCCTTTATATACCATACAGTTTACCCACTTAAAGTATATAACTTGCCGTGAATTTTCCACTATGCCAGGCTCTTTCATCAAAAACTAGCAGTTTCTTTGAGCACTGTTAGGGAGAAGTATCCAGAGCAAGGAGTGTTTAGGACCTTTTAGCAGATATAGCTCCTTATTATAGAAATTGCTGTCATTACTGATGACAGCAGCTTTTAAAATAATGACCACCTTTTGCAGACTCCAAGTCTTCTGTTCAACCTTCTGATTATAATTGGGCTTCCAAATCTTCAACAGATTTCTTTACAAGAGACAAAAATGTACTGGTGAACCTGAAGTGAGCCATCTTAATTTGTGTCACATTTTGCCTCAAAAAATGACACGCAAGCATCCTATTTTTTTCTCTCCTGTAAATTTAAGTCCATTCTGGAGAAAATGATTCCACACCCAATAAACTTTGAAAAAGGAAATAGCAGCAGCCAAAAAACCCCAGGCCTTGGTCCCCTCACCCCAAGAGCATATTGGAATCTCTGGTATGTAGTTCAGAAAACTCCCCAGGTGATTATGATAATGAAACTGATTACCAGTGTTTTAAAATACGATGTTCATGGGGTCACAAAGAATCAGACACGACTTAGTGACTGAACAGCAACAACAAGAGTATGGTAACACATGCCAGGATAGGGCCATGTGAGCTGGAAATGGAACGTTGCCTCAGCAGAAATCTAATGTGTGTGGCATAGATTGGGCTGTGAATAGCTAACATACTGGTATTAGCCTGGAAAAAGGAATCATATAATGGCAAAATATCTGATAAAGTGTCACCTGCTATAATTTGGAAAGCAGACCTTGTGCCTAAAGAGTTCATTATAAAAGATTTTGGAAAACAGGATGTTAGTAGACGATTGCTGGCTCTACTTGCCAAGAGATGAGTTTAGAAGAATTGGGACATTTGCAAGCAGAAATAGAAGGGAGCCAAGCCCCAAAACTTGGGAGCTTGGCATGGATGATGTCTACTGCTGCTCTTAAACCTAAACACTGAGGTAGGCTAGGTTATTCTTTCTCTGTCATTCACTTCCCCTCACCTAAGAGAATTTTTTTTCTGGCCCTTTTAACATCAGGTTTGGTTATGTGACTTGCTCTGGCAAATCAAAGAAAGTGGTATCTGCCACTTCTAATCGAGCGTGTGGTTCATCCATTGTTCTTTTCCATTTCCCTCCTGAGACCAAATTGACAGTTAGGGCTTTTCATTCAGCCCAGATTAAAATGAAAAGAACATAGAGCAGTGAGCTTAGAAAGGCAGATAATGTGAATGAAAAATAAACCTTTCTTGAAAGCTGCTATGATTTGGTGGTTATTTTTTGCTATTTCACATTCTAGCAAAAGCTAACTAATACAAGAGAGTAGGCTAAGATAGCATTTAAGCATTGAAGGTCTAGCAGCATTTCTCAACTGGATAAAATACCCTGAAGCCAAGATCAGAATATGCTGTGCCTTCCCAGCTGTTGTTTCAGAAACTGCCGAGGTAGCTACCATTAAATTGAGAAAAGGATTGGGGACATGGAAGCTGAAAAATAAAGCAGATTTGAAAATTACTTTGACAGAGAACTCTGATACTGGTACATGGAGCCGAATAAAGCAAACATATCAGAAGTCTGCTTAGTTTTGAGAAAATTAGCAAAAATACTGTGAACTTTGCACTCTGCTTGGGCTTGATCCTGCTTCTGACAACTTGATAACTTGATCCCAGTGGCTTCTTTTCTAAAGAATGAGTAAGGTTGTGATAATTAAGATAAATGATTCTGCCGATAGTGCCTGGGATCTTTTAAAACAGCCCATAAATATTTCTTAAAATATAACCTGCAGTTCCTTTTATAAATACTGTCTTTAACATTTTGTTAGTATGTTACAGATGAGCAGTTGGTTTCTTTCAAGTCTTATTGTCTATTTCAGTTACTTCATAGGAGAATACTGTCAGAAGAAAAAATACTACTTTATGACTGATTCGTACCTTAATGTTTATAACGTTTATAAACGTCTACATATGTGTATCAAGGATAAGCTTCACAACCTGGGAATTTTTTTAAAAGTCAAATAAAACTAAGAATTTTTCAACTAGAGATCAAGAAGTTAGGGTATGTTTCAAGAAATAAAAGGCTTTGAAGAAACAATGGACACAGATCTATGAGCTTCTTGTTTAAAAACTGAAGAAAATGATGATGAATTCTGCACTTCAGATACTTTTGGAGTTAAATAATATAGTTTTCAAGTAATTATAGCATAGCCTCTTCAGTATTCTTTGGCATAAGATTATAGCCTTGTCTGGGCTTATTACGAATCCTGTTTCCTTAGTAGGATTGTTAGAGCAGTTACAAGTATAAATCATTTTTTTTTAAATTATTGGGAGTTAGAGGCAGTTTTTAAAGAAATGCTAGTAAAATATATTTCAAATTAAGTTGAATATAGGCACATTTATGAAAATTTAAAAATTTCCAAAATACATTTAAATATATTTAAAAGCTTTTGTGCCAAAGGTGGTAAAGTATAAATTTGATTTTGATGCATTCTGGGTTAGGAAATTAAGGAAACCCCTAAGTGAAGGAGAGAGAAAAATGGAAAGAAAAGCCATCAAAGCAGGCCAGTTTGTATCTAAAAACTAACAGAAACAAACATGCAACAAAGCATTACTTTATATTATTAGCTGATCTTTATTGCTGTAAACCTTTCCCATCTAAATTATAGCACTTTGCTGACCAAATAAGGATAATTATTGATACTCATTCTGTTGGAGATTCACTCCTGTACCTAATGGAGAGGAAAGGAAAAACGTAAGAATTGGAAGTATATGTCAGAAGAATTCATAATTATTCACCTTGAAAAGAAGAATTTTTTATAAGTTCCAACAGATGATACTGACTCTGCTTTTCTGAGGAAGACTGAATATTTTTACCTTACCAAAACCATTATTAAGGACTGGAATTTTAACGTCTTTGTTTGAATGACTTTTATATTGTTAAATATTTTAAATAATTCATGTCTATAATTGTTACTATATAAAGCTGAATAAAAATGATCTTAAACTGCTGTATCATCTTTGTGTATATGATTATCTGAAATATCTTTTTTCTTTTCCAAGTTCTACTCTGTGAATGTAGATTACAGCAAACTGAAGAAAGAAGGTCCAGACTTCTAAATGAAATATTTCACTGTAAAGCTGATTTGAATGAAGGTCTTCCAGAAGCCATCCGCACAATTTTCCACTTAACCAGGAAATATTTCCCCTGTAAATGCACGAAATCACGTTGGTGTATTGTGGTGGGGTTTACACTGATGAATAAATAGTCTGAAACTTGATATGTGTCATTATTTAATGCTGAAACTCTACTCTGAACTTCATAACTTAGGATATGGGAAATAAACTATTGGAATTTAAGGAATTTTTTTAGTTTCTGTGTATTCATGTAACTTGAAAATAAAACTTTAAGCAGCTCTAATGAGACACTTTCATTTTGTGTACAGGCCGTTGTTAGTGCTGGGGCATATTTAAGAACTGGAATTATAAATGAAAGGTAGATTTGGAAGATTATTCAAGCCTCTTTGGGATTGGCGAGATGAAAACCTCTGAATTTCTGTTACTGGCTGATATTGAAGTATGTGCTGTTGTTAATACTGGTTTTTACTGTGTCATTCATTCTCTCTACTGAAAATTTCTAGGTTGTCAGTTGCCATGGTCTGGCTGGGGATTGTAGTTGGATCTGACTCCATCACTACTCACCGAGTGAGTGGCCAAGAAGAGCTCTTGAGAACTTCTGAGTTTTGGCAGGTTTTCAAAGGCTAGGAAGTATGCTAACAATTTTGATCCAATGAGCAGAACATTTCAGTGGTGGCTAATCAAGAATTAGCCATGTCATATATCAGTTTTCCACGTGGTGTGTGTAGATCATGACATTGTAGGAGCTTCAGGAATTTAGTGATACAATTTTAGATTTTAATATATAGGTCTATGTTATACATAGTTTGTGTTTACAAAGTAATGGTACATTTTACTTGTCAGGAACTGAATTAAATGTTCATGTGAATTATCTCAAATACTTAGCAAATATTTTTTTAAATAGTAAGGAAACCAAGACCAATTAAACCAAGATTAAATTATTCAAGTTCATTCCATTAGTCAAATGTGAATCAGTTACCCCTTGGTGTCTGGGAGATTTGTTTCGGGAACACTGTTCCTCCCGCTTCCCACAGATACCAAAATTCACAGACGCTCAGGTTCCTTATATAAAATGGCGCAGTGCAGTCAACCCTCTGTATCCATGAAAGCGGAACACATGAAGGCATTTGAATTCATCTGTTTGTGTTTAAACCCAGGTAGTCTTGAATGTAGAATTGACCACTTCAAGCTCCTTGTCTTTCGATAATGTTTATCCTCAGAGTTTCTCAGCCTTGCCATTGTTGACCTTCTGAGTCAGCTGTCAGATTGTTGTAGTAGGGTGGGTTTTTATTTTATATTAGCGTGGTTAGTAGTGTGCTTGTCCTCTGCCATATATGCCAGTGACATTCTCTCTCCACGTTGTAAAACTAAAAATGCTTGCAGACATTGCCAAATGCTACTTGGTGCACAAAATTGCCCCATTCCCACCCGTGTCAGGAACTACTCTGGATGCTTTGGTACAAATCACCTCAAGGTTTAAAATTATGAAAAGATACAGGGATTTAGTCAAAATTCCTAAATAATTGAAAGACAAAGATTTTATTAAGTATTTCCAAATAAATGCCTTACATTTTCTAGTACTAGAAAATTGTCTTTTAAGACTCTTTAATAATCTCTTTGTGATCAGTATTTCTGGACTTGCCCACACAAAAATGTAAAATTTGGCATGAGACATGTCTTGAAGAAACTACATCCAATTACTGCTGTTATAGACACTGAAGTAGCAATGGAAATTGACTGTCACTGCATCAGATACGAATGCTGCCAGGAAAAATAACATGCCATTTTTTTTACCCTTGAATGAATTTGTTTAGAATTATACTTTTACTGTACTGCTTATTTAAATATACAGCAGATTACTTTGTCATTTCCTGATCTTAATGAGGTCACCAGGCAAAACTGTGTTTCAGGATAGATGTTGCCTTGGGTAGCATTTTTGTATATTTGAAAAATTGCCATTTTCAGAATTGACAGATGCTTCTCAGGAGGTACTTGAATCAACCCTGAATATTCACTGGGAGGACTGATGCTGAAGCTGAAGCTCCAGTACTTTGGCCATCTGATGTGAAGAGCTGACTCACTGGGAAAGACCCTGATGCTGGGAAAGATTGAAGGCAGGAGAAGGGGATGACAGAGGACGAGATGGTTGTATGGCATCACTGTGGATACAAGTTGGAGCAAGCTCTGGGAGATGGTGAAGGACAGGGAAGCCTGGTGTGCTGCAGTCCATGGGGTCAGAGTCAGACACAACTTTGCAACTGAACAACAGGGTATTTGAAGCAAGCAAGCAAAAATTATACTGAATTTTGCTTTTTTCAAGTCTATTAACCCACCCTGATCAGGTTTCACCCTTATCACTTAACTAAAAATGCTTCAGTTTTGGGCATCAATGACCTCCACGTTTCTAAATTTAAAAGTCGATCATCATTGCTCACTTTGACCTAACAGAGTTTACCCAACTCCTTGAAATATTCCTTCACTGTCTAGAATGCCATGCTGTGCTTGTTTTTTTTTTTTTTTTTAATAGCTTTGGCTTTTCTACTCAGTCTGTTGGTGATATACTTTCGTTTCCATGAGCTTTTAATATTGGAGTGCACCAAAGGAAAAAAAAAAACACTGGACTTTTCCACTAAATGAACTCTTCATCCAGTTTCATGTCTTCAAGTACCATCCTTTGGCTGTTTAATTTTTCAGATCAGGTCTTTTTTCATGTGTGTTTGTGTGTGTGTATCTCTATTCACTTGACCTCTCCATGTGGATTTTTGGAGGCATCTTTAAGATGTCTGATATGAACTTGTAAACATCTCAATTTCTGCATCCACAGTCCTCAGTCCCACTGTTTTCAATATTGTGAGTTTATAGGAACGCCATCCTTAATGGTAGTTCAGTCCAAGATCCTCAGTCTTCATTCATTAACTCTTCAACACCCATGTATCTACTATATTTGAGTATGTTTACTATACCTTCAAAATAATACCCAGAATCTCACTATTTTCAGCACATAATTTCCCCACTGTCACCTTGGCCTTAAGCCATCATCTAACATGAAGTAATAAATAACCTCTCAACTGGGTCTCCCTGTCTACAATCCGTTAGTAACAACAGCAGGCAAAGTGATCTTTAATATATTCCTTTGTTCAATATCCACCAACATTTTCCTGTTTTACTCAGTAAAAGCTAGATTGTTTTGTTGCTAAGTCGTGTCTGACTTTTGCGACCCCATGGACTGTAGCCTGCGAGGCTCCTCTGTCTATGGGATTTCCCAGGCGAGAATACTAGAATGGGTTGCCATTTCTTTTTCCAGGGACTCTTCCCAACCCAGGGATCAAACCCGAGTCTCCTGAATTGCAGGTAGATTCTTTACCCCAGTAAAACTTTATGACTACTTTTTAAATATCTTCCTCTACTAAAATGTAAGCTCTATGAGTATAAGAATATTTGGCCATTTTGTTTGTTGAAATATCCTCAGCACCTGGAATGGTACCTGGCATATAGTTGGTGTTCAAGAAATATTTGGTAAGTGAATGAATAAAGGACCAATTCATCAGGTGTCTAGAGTGGCTAACCTTAAGTTGCTACAAGTGATTTTTGACAGAGGCAGAGAACCAGAATTAGAAATATTGAACACCTTTAGTGAAAGGGCTCTGAGCTATACGTCATCAACCCCAGTGGATAAGTTTTTTATAGGTCTTTTAAAATTTCCAACTAAAGCGTCATCTTTATACTGAAAAACATCTATCCTGACATTTCAAGCTTATTTTCTTATTTCACAACATTTTAATTAGGATGAATCTGAATGAAGGAAAAGTTAGGTACAAGCACAAATAAAACTAGATAAGTCCTCCTTTCATTTAAAAAAAAAATTCCCGAAGTCCATATACCATATTCACCATTTCCAAAAGATATCCATTTTCTTTTCTTCCCATTTTTATCCTTTCCAGTTATAAAAGCAGTGCATGCTCAGCATAACTAAAATAATTCACAGAAAGCATTTTTTATATATCCAAGGCTTTCCTTCAATGGTATCAGAGAATATGCTGGAATGCTACTCTGTTACCACTTTCTCAAAAATGCTCAAATAGGGCATGCAGGAACTTTGTTATCTGAACAAATAGCAGTTACTGTAGAGCAAAACAGAACCTCTAAATTTGAAATTTAAACTTCAAGTAAAAATATACATAGAAATTATGTATATATTTATTACACATAAGTGTTTCTCATTGTAGCAGCTTGTCCCTTTCCTCTAGGGTGATTGATAGAATTCATCTTTGGAGGAAATCTCCACTTTTCTTGAGTAGGTAGAAGGTAAAAAAGACAAGAGAAAGGGTTACAAGAAGGCATCTCATATCAGGATGAAACCGGTAACACCAGTGGATAACATCATTGAGCCAGGGACAATATATATTACTTCATTTACTAATTATAACATTGTAAGGCTATGGTTTTTCCTGTGGTCATGTATGTATGTGAGAGTTGGACTGTGAAGAAGGCTGAGTGCCGAAGAATTGATGCTTTTGAACTGTGGTGTTGGAGAAGACTCTTGAGGGTCCCTTGGACTGCAAGGAGATCCAACCAGTCCATTCTGAAAGAGATCAGCCCTGGGATTTCTTTGGAAGGAATGATGTTAAAGCTGAAACTCCAGTACTTTGGCCACCTCATGCGAAGAGTTGACTCATTGGAAAAGACTGATGCTGGGAGGGATTGGGGGCAGGAGGAGAAGGGGATGACAGAGGATGAGATGGCTGGATGGCATCACTGACTCGATGAACGTGAGTCTGAGTGAACTCCGGGAGTTGGTGATGGACAGGGAGGCCTGGCGTGCTGCGATTCCTGGGGTCGCAAAGAGTCGGACACGACTGAGTGACTGAACTGAACTGAACTGAACTGAAGGCTGACTTGCTGCTACTCAACCCCCTCCCCCACCAACTTTTTTAGACAAGTGAAGAGAACAAGACAAAAATATGCCCAGGGCCGTATTTAACTAGGGAGTGGTATAGAGTCAAGCTTTGAATCCAGATAGTTTGACTTCACCTTCACATTCATTCCCTGAACCTGCTAGACATGTCTCATAGGGTTGTCTTTAGAATTAAATAAGATAATATATGTAAGAGGCTTAATATATCTCCTGGCAAAATAAGTATTACTTAAATATTATATAATTTGTATTATAAAGCCTGGAGTTCATTTCTTTCTGTCCTTCCATCAGAAATTTAATGGGAAACTTAAAAGCCATATTATAAAAAGCTTAAAGGAAAGAAAAGAACTGTTCAGTAAAAGCTTATCCAACTACCAACAATCTGATCCAGTAATTTTTTATTGTAAATATCACTGATTTCAAGGTGACTCCCCTTTTATACCCGAGCTATAAGTCTAAGAAGTGTGATTTATGTTTCTCCCTAGGTTTGCTCAAGCAACGCTTGCCCACATAGCATGCCATAATAATGTTCCACCCTCTCTGATTTGCATTATGACTCCGTGAATTAAAATCTTGTTATGTAGGTCATTTCTCCTCAGCTGAAAATGATACTGAGTTAATCCATGCCTGATATTGAAAGAATTTTTTGATGCTGTTTGAATGATAAATAGCATCTGGAAAAATTTATCTCAGGTCTTTTTTCCTGCTGTTGTTTTTTTAATCTTAAAAGGCAGCAGCTTGTATACTCTATACAAAGCTTTTCTGTTTGTTTCTAACCAAAGCTTTTCTAGGAAAAGAGTTAATACTATACAATATTTTCAGATTCCATAATGATCCATCCTAAATAAAGATACTCTACAAACTTAATTTGTTTTAGACTAGTCAGAAAGTAATTTATCCTTCCTTGTTATATAGTGTATTTCAACATTTTAAATTACAAAGCAACTTTGTTAGGAGAATCTTGGTAAATTTCTAAATTGTTAAATCCTATTGTTTTCATAAGGAGTTTGTGTCATGTTCCCTCTTGAAGCAGTGGTGTGCAGGTAAATGTTTAACAACCAGCTCTCCAGAGGGGAAAATCCTGATTTGTAGCATTTGCAGATTTCTGTGGTTGGCAGATGAATGCCTTCCCCTAAATTAATTCCTGGAACCTGAGAATAAATTTGTTTATATGGCAAAGGAGAAGTAAAATTGTACATGAAATTTCTGTTGATAATCAGCTGACTTTAAAATAGGGACATTATCCTGGATTATTCAGAGCCCAGTGTAATAGAAGAATCCTTAAAAGTGAAAGAGGGAGTCTGAAGGGGAAAGTCAGAGGGAGACGTGACTATAAAAGAATGATAAATGCAATGTTGCTGGCTTCAAAGATGGAGAAAGGAAATCATGAGCCAAGAAATGTGGGAAGCTTCAAAGAAGCTGGAAAACCTATGGAAATGAATTCTCTTAGCACTTCCAAAAAGGAATTCAGTCCAGTGAATTCTAACTAATATAACTGTGAGATAGCAATTTGTGTTTTAAGCCATTAAATTCATGGTAATTTGTTATAGGAGCAATGGGAAAACTAATACATCTACTGTGGCAGAGTTTAAGGTACCATCTTGTTTTTTCAATCGAAGGTTGGAAAAATGCAAGAAGAATTAGCTCTTGAGAGCTGATGTTGAACTCATTCTAACACGGCACTGAGTGGACTCAAATAGGAAAAGGTTTGTTCATTTTCTCCTTATATTTCCTAGTAGAATAATAAACTCAATACAAAGTGACTAATTGAAAACCTCTTACTATCATTATGCTGTTTGCTAATACTTTCTTTTCTTCTTTTTTGTTTTGTTTTTCCTTAGAGTCTAAGGCAACTGGAAGGAAGGAAATGGACATCTAGGGAGGGGAAAGAGAATGGGAGGAGGTGATCACGTTGAACAACTCTTGAGGGTGACGACAGTACAAATGATGTCCCGTTTAGCTGAACAGAATTGAGTCCCCGACATGCTTTTAGATTTTTATACAATATGAAAACTGCTGCTCTTTTATAAAGTGTTTTTTTCAAATTGTTCACTAGAAACTAAGTAAAAAATCAGGATTATATACAGAAAAGAGAACAGGGTTTGAATAACATAGAACTTCAGTCACTGTCCAGCCAAAAAAACCAAAAATAAACTCAAGAGATCAAAAACACCATAATGGAAAAGAAGAGGGCCTTTGATGGGCCATATGTAAACTGGACAGAACTGAGGAAGAAAAAATCTGAGCTAGAGGATATATCAATAGGATCCTTGGAAACTGGAAAGCAAAGAGAACAAAGACTAACAAACAAAAGAATATGCAAGATGTGTGGAACAACTTCACACATACGTGTAACGGAAATAGAAGGAGAAAAAAGAGAGACGAGAGCAGAAGAAATACTTAAATAATAATGACTGAGGACTTGCCAAAATTATGTCATAAGCTAGCTCACAGATCCCTGAGGACACTGAGCAGGTAAATGCCAAAAAAAACTATCCCTAGGCATATTAATTTTAAACTACTGAAAGTCAAGGATAAAAAAAAAATCCTAAAAGAAGCCAGAGGAAAAACAATTACTTGTAGAGGAACAGATTACATTTAGCTTCCCTCAGAAACAATGCAAGCAAGAAGAGAGTGGAGTAAAATATTTTAAATGTTCTGAGAAAGAAAATGCACCTCCCTAGAATTCTGTGCCCTGCAAAATTGTTCAAAAGTGAAGGAGAAATAATGACTCTCAAGCAAAAGCTGATGGAATTCATTGCCAGTAGATCTGCCTTGCAAGAAATGTTAAAAGAAGTTCTTTAACAGAAGAGAAATAATGTAGGTCAGAAACTTGGATTTGCTTAAAGGAAAGGGAGTACATGGAAGAAGGAATAAATGAAGGTAAAATAAAAAATTTTAATTTTCCTTCATAATTTATCTAAGAGCAGTTTGTTCAGATAATACTAACAATGCATCTATATGCTGTGGATTCAATGCACCAATGTGTTTACATGCTATAGATTCAATGTAGCCCCAATCAAAGTCTTGGTAAGTTAGTTTTGTGGATATTGACAAACTGATTCTAAAATTTTTGTGGAGATGGAAAAGAGTCAGAATCACCAACACAATATTAAAGGAGAATAAAGTTTGAAAACTGACAATACCCATGTTCAAGGCTTACTAGAAAGCCATAGTAATCAAGATTGTGTCATGCTGGAAAAGAAGACATAGGTTAATGAAACAGAATCAAGAATCCAGAAAAAATGGTATAGCCACTTCGGAAAACAGCTTGGGGTGGGGGTGCAGTTTCTTATGTAACTGAACATACTATAGGAGCCAGATATTTTTCTCCTTGATGTTTACCCAGAAGAGTTGTAAACTTGTGCCCACAGAAAAACTGTACATGGATATTTATAGCAGCTGTCAAATAATAATTGTTGAAAGAAACCAAGATGTCCTTCAGTAGGTAAATGGATTAAACTGTGGTACATCCGATAACAATAGAATATTATTCAGCACTAAAAGGATATGAGCTATCAACCCATGAAAAGACATGGAAGAATCTTGAATACATATTACTGAATGAAAGAAGCCATCCTGAAAAGGCTCCATTACCCTATGAGTCCAACTATATGATACTCTGAAAAAGACAAAGCTGTAGAGACAGTTAAAAAGTTCAGCAGTTGCCAGGGGTTGAGGTAAAGATACATAAATGGAATACAAAGGATTTCTAAGGCACTGAAAATACTCTGCTTGGTACCATAATGTTGGATATGTGTCATCATACGCTTGTCCAGACCCATAGGATAAATAGCAAGGCTGAACCATAATGTAAACTGTGGACTTGGGATGACTGTGATGTGTCAGTTTAGGTTCATCAGTTGTAACAAATGTACCATTTTGGTGGAGGGTGTTGATGATGGGGGTGGGGGTTCATGCATTTGTAGGGCAAGGGCTATGTGGGAAATCTTTGTATCTTCCCCTCAAGTTTTCTGTGAACCTAAATCTGCTCTAAAAAAAATAAAATCTTCTTAAATCTTTTACTTTAAAAAATAAAATGAAGAGAAGAAAGGAAGGTTAAAAAAAATCCACTGTGACTTTCAATAAATCTGCAATTCTTTTCCCCTTTGCGTCTCTCGTAACACATGGCCACGGACTATATTTATTTACAAAAACTTGATAAGTAAATCTACTTCCCCATTTCACACATCTTGATTGTTGCACCGAGGTTTTCTTTGTATCCATGAGAAGAGTGTCTATGTCTATTTTGTTTGTCCTTGTATCTCCAGGGCCTGACAGTGTCTGCACTTAATATACCTGCAAGTATTCATTGATTGAATATATAGAACATAATGCGATTGCAGAGGCTTTTGATTTATAGACATTTTCTGAGTGATAGTATAACTTAATTTGTAGATGGTAGTTGAATTTTGAATGAATGTTTAGAAGTGGAAACTCAAGTGCTTATATGTTATTAAAATGAAAATAAAATGCAACAGAATGTTTTTTATAAATACCCAAGGGCTTATATATGAAACATCAATAAACTAGCTATTGAAAAACCCTAATTACTGGCAGTTTACCATGTAGATACCTTATATGATGTTTCTACATGGAAGCTACTAATTTGAATTACCCTGGAAAAATAATGTATATAGGCATTTTTAGTTTATCATTATAATATGGTGATGTACCCCCTCTTACTAGAATCCCACAGTGCCTAATAGTCATGAATAAATTTATAGACATGTTTTTCATATTGAAGCAAAATGACTATGAGCATGAACTATCCTCTTCTTTTAGTTTCCTTACTGCAGGCGAATACAACAAAGGACCTAATGGATAGTGAGAATAAATTACTATATGGAGAAATAAGAACTGTATGTCTATTACTAGTTTTTAGGTCCATAGACAAGGAAACAAAAATAGATCATACTGCTGGTCCATATTGGTATAAAATATAATTTTAGTTCTAGTTTTAAAGTTGATTTTCAAATAAGTATAATTTTTGAATTCAGCTAAATGTTGCCAGGAGAAGAAAATGAGTTTGGTATTTGCTGGCATATCAATTTGTAAACATGATCACAGATCATAAATTGCAAGAAATACAGTGCTGTTTATTTTTTAGATTGCAGTGAGAATTAGTTCACTGGAAAGAAAACAGAAAGGCATTTTAGCTAATTTGTATTGCTTCTTAAAAGCACAAACCTAATAAAATACTATGTTAGGAAAGAAAAGCTTAGAAAACAAAGAACATGGAGAAACATAGAATAATCAGACTGCTAGGGATAAAAAGTAAAGCTTAAGGTATTAGCAGGATTAATTTTGCTCTTGCTTTCTGTAATGGATAGGGAGGGGAGAGAAGGGAGCTCTTGTTTAAATGTGCAAGGCTGTTTACATGGGTTATCTCACTTTTTATCCTCACATCAGTCCTTTTGGGCTGCTGTTGTCTTACTAATTTCAATATCAAAAAAATAAAGTTCAAGGAGGCTGGTTAAGTAAGTCGCACTACCATCTTATAAAAGCAGGCATTTGAATCTAGATCTACATAGCTCCAAAGTCCTTCCTCTTGCCACTATTTTCAGCTGTGCTCATCAAGGGGTGCCAGTACTTTGAGTCCTGACGCCACAGGCACAATGATCTGGTATTAAGAATCTGCAACCTGGTGGAAATGGCTTAAATTTGCCTTAACTGTAGCTTGCTCTTTTCTTTACCTTTGAGTATTTTTATTCCTATATTAACAGATGAAGAAATTGGAGTAGAGAAGTTAAGGAAATTATGGTTACACAGGACACAAATTGCTGAAATGGGATTTGAAATCAGAAATGGTAACTCCAGAGCACACAAACTTAACTACTGTGCTAAAATGTCAGGCCTTATGGAAGAGGAAATATAATCCTTTCTCCCTACTCCAGCTTTCATTATCTCCTGGTGATTTATGCTGCTTATGGGAAGGTGGCTGAGGATAAGGGGGCGAAGTGGGGAGGGGAGTGTAGAGGGAAGAGAACTCAAATACAGTTCTTTAATTAATTACTTTGGTGTTTGTTTCATGGCTCAAACCTGCTTTTGATATATGTTGTGGGAGACAGGAAAACAAAAGGTATATTTGGATAGTGATAAATAGGAATATAAGGTATAAGGTTTTTAGCATGAGGTATGCAAGCTGGTAGTCAGAGATAAGACTAAAATGTGTGTTGAGGACAGATCAAGAAAGGAAGAAAAGATAAGAGTGGATTTTATATGATGGTTGAAGAGAAACATTTATGATGGATACAATTAGAGATTTGCTTTTGGAAGATTAATCTGGCATAGTTGTACATGTGAATTTGAGAGAGGAGACATTGGAATCAAAGTCCAACTGAAAAGCTATTTAAAAAATAATTTAGACTACATGAATTTATTAGGGAAATAATACTTGTTAAAACAGAAAAACCCCCCTATGTTAGTCATCTCAGGCTGCCATAACAAAACCATACACATAGTGGTTTAAACAAAGGAAATGTATTTTCTTACAGTTCTGGAAGCTGGAAGACTGAGATTAGGGTGCCTGCAATGGTTGGTTTCTGGTGAGAACACTTCCTGGGAGGTAACCTTCTCTATGTTATGACATGGCCAAGGGAGAGACAGCAAATTCCCTGGTGTCTCTTTATGAGGCCACTAACGCCATCATGAGGGCTTCCCTGGTAGCTCAATGGTAAAGAATCCAGTTGCCAATGCAAGAGACACAGGGGACACAGGTTTGATCCTTGGCTTGAGGAGATTCCCTGGAGAAGGAAATGCAACCCACTCCAGTATTTTTGCCTGGAGAATCCCATGGACAGAGAAGCCTGGCGGGCTCCAGTCCACGGAGTCACAAAAGAGTCAGACGTGACTTAGCGACTAAACAACAACAATGCCATCATGAGCCCCACTCCTAACCTCTTCTAACCTCTTCTAACCCTAATCACCTCCCAAAGGCCCCATATCAAATACTATCATACTGGAGTTTAGGGCTTCAACATATACATTATGGGGGGATATAAACATTCACTCCATTATACCCCACATCTTCATGGCTTAACTGAATAGAATTTAATGAAGTTTGACATGTTTTCATTGGTGGGAAGTTTTCAATATGGGTCATGTTCAAAGTTGAGATTGATCCCTGCATGATGCATAATAGTTTCTACAGCAGGGAGTGAGTGTAGTTTTTTCTATGCTAGGTCTGAACATATCTCCTATTAGAGACTTAAGAATTATGAGATGAACTCTCTGCCTCCCACATACTCAATAATATAATATATAATCATGTATGATACCAGATAATCCCAGGAAACATACCCATTCAGAAAGAAGAGTAGGAACACACATCAGTCTCTGGTCCATTATGGCTCTGAAATCTCTCCATTTTATGAGAGTCCCCTTCCCTAGGGATAGGGAGTGTCCCTTGATTGGGTAATTCTAGTTTCTGGGAGATGCGGCTCAGTCCATTGTTTTCTGTGTTTCTTAGGTCTTTTCTTTTAAAGAGTACTTTTCAGTATTCCCCTTGGTCTCACCTAAAATAAATACTGGAGAATATGCCCTCCCTGGGTACTTAGTAGCTTTTTTTGAACCTGCTTTTTGTCTGAGGAAAGTTAGAGGCCAGGGGTTGTTCTAAGACTCTAATGGTCTCAGATATTTCTAGTCTAGGTTCATGATTTATCTGACAAAAAAATGCTCTTGTAAACTTAATAGGCATTTAATCTGATTCCAGTGACTTTTACCTGCCTATCACACACCTGCAGCTCTTTTAAAGACATAGATAGGTTTACTACATATCTTTTCTAACCACCTTCTTCTCTCTATTACTCTCACTCTCAACTCATTATGATCTCTTAGTGTTTCACCTTAATTGGAGTACCTTGCACCTACCAGACTCCGACAGCAGAAACATACCCTTAATTTATTTACCTTGGGGCATTTTGTCCAACTGAAAGTATTTACTGGGTGCCAACTCAATTTATGCACAAACCCTAGCTTTGATATTTGCCAGAGGCTCAGTTTTAATCAGTTTGAATTCACTGTTTTACTATTTGAGTTTGAAGAGAGTTACCTCTTTCAACTCTACAAATCACTGAATTTCTGCATTCTCTCTAAATCATATATTTCTGTTTCTTACCAGCCAATTCTTTTCATGAGCTTCTCATTTTCCTGTGGTATCTCACTGAATGTAGGCAATGCCAACTAGAACGTGTTGCTAAACTTCATTTTCCAAACTTTTCCTTTAGGATCACAGTTTGTTAGGTATGTAATCTTCTATATAAGTTATTTCAGGGAACAGGTCTGCCAGATGTTTTGCTGTGGCATAGTTTTTGGACAAACATATTTTCAGCCTCTGAAAAGACTTTCCTCTTCACCTATTGCCTAAACCCAGTGCCACATTTGTAGATCAAATTGCCAACATTCACTGGATTATAGAGAAAGCAAGAGAATTCCAGAAAACAATCTACCTCTGTTTCATTGACTATGCTAAACCCTTTGACTGTGTGGATCATAACCAATTGTGGAAAGCTCTTAAAGAGATGGGAATACCAGACCATCTTACCCATCTCCTGAGAAACTTGTATGCGGGTCAAGAACCAACAGTTAGAACCCTGTATGGAACAACTGATTGGTTCATGATTGAGAAAGGAGTACAATAGGGCTGTCTCCTGTCATCCTGTTTGTTTAACCTGTATACTTAGCCCATCATGAGAAATGCTGGGCTAGATGCTTTACAAGCCACAGTCAAGAATGGCAGGAGAAACATCAACAACCTCAGATAGGTGGATGGTACCACTCTAATGGCAGAAAGTGAAGAGGAACTAAAGTGTCTCTTGATGAGGGTGAAGGAGGAGAGTGAAAGAGTTGGCTTAAAGCTAAATATTAAAAACAACTAAGATCGTGGCATTCAGCCCCATTATTTCAAGACAAATAGAAGGAGAAAAGGTGGAAGTAGTGACAGTTTCTTCTTGGGCTCTAAAATCACTGCGGATGGTGACTGCAGCCATGCAATCAGAAGACGATTGCTTCTCAGCAGGAAAGTTGTGACAAACCCAGACAGTGTGTCAAAAAACAGACATTACTCTGCCAACAAAGGTCCATGTAGCCAAGGCTGTGGTCTTCCCAGTGGCCGTGTACAGTTGTGAGAGCTTGACTATAAAAAAGGCAGAATGACAAAGAATTGATGCCTTCGAACTGTGGTGCTGGAAAAGACTCCTGAAAGTCCCTTGGACAGTAAGGAGATCAAACCAGTCAATCTTAAGGGAAATCAACCCTGAATATTCACTGGAAGGCCTGATGCTGAAGCCCAGTCTCCAGTATTTTAGTTGTCTTATGCGAACAGCTGCCTCATTGGAAAAGTCCGTGATGCTGGGAAAGATTGAGGGCAGAAGAAGAGGGCATCAGAGGTTGAGATGGCTGGATGGCATTACCAATGCAATGGAAATGAACTCAGGCAAACTGCGGGAGAAGGTGAGGGACAGGGAGGCCTGGCATGCTGCAATCTGTGGGATTGAAAAGAGTTGGACATGACTGGGCAACTGAACAACAACAATTGTTTTGGCAGCACCTGACTGAAAGGTACTAATTTTTACATTTTTCAGGATAGGATAGATTATGACATAGAAATGAAACTCCCAAGTATCAGTGGCTTACTAAACCAAATTTGTTTTTCTTTTATGCTACATGCTTACTGTGAGTTGGGTAAGAGGTTCTGTTCATAGTGGTCACTAAGGAATCGAGGCTAGTGGAAATTTCAACCTTCTTCCAAAATCATAGGGTAGCCCATCTGTTGTCATTTGTTTGGATATTTCCCAGTCTTAGCACTGAAAACCCTGCTTCCCATGAACCCAGTCAACATAACAGTGTTTCTGGTATTGTTCTGGTCTTTCATCTGGAACTCCTGTGTCTTAGGGAATCACTCAGTTCTGGGGAAATTGAGGTAACTGGTCACCTGACACAATCAGTACAGCAGTGGGAAGGAAATGTTATTCTTAAGCCATCAGACCAAAAATGACATCTGCCACTGTTCCTTCCTCTCATTAGTCAGTGTGAGTCGGATGGCATTGTCTCAGATCAAAGTGGGCAGAGAAGAGCAACTGACCATGTGTTTACAAGGCAGAGTCAGAAATGTTTAGTGAACAGCACAAACTACCACAGGAAGAAGACAAAGTAGTTTAATAAGCAGCTGGTTAGATCATAACATATAAAAGAAATTGGTGGCAGTTTAAGATATTAAAACATATGAAAAGTTATACAAATAAAATCAATATAAATATGATAAAAGCTGGTATTTAAAAAGGAACCTAGAAAATAAATTAGATCCCAAAGATAACAGATCTGTTTTTGAACTATAAATTTAGCAACAAATAGTTTCTTGGTTCTAGTTAGTATGTATACATGTACATGTGGTGGTGGATATAATACATGTAGAATTTTAAGCTCAGTTACTCTCTGAGAATTTTGTAGAATATATGAGCAATGAATGCAAATGAATCACTTGTAAAAATTTCTCTTTCTGAGCTCTGCCAATGTGAGAATGAACTAAGGGTTTCCAAATTTACCAGTTACTAGAGTATAGGTGCAGAATAGTGTCTAATCATTTATTCATCTATCAACTTATTCAGTATTTATTTAGTGACATAAACTGTGGATATAGGGAGAGAAAATGTAAGGATGTAGACAGAAAATGCCCCTCTTCTCATTGGAGGAGACAGATAAACAGGTAAATATGTTAGATTGTGATAATTACTGTGAGGGGAATGAACAGGATGACTAGATAGAGAACAAAGAGAGAGGGCACAGAACGGGTAGGAAGTATTTCGATTCGAATCATAGGGAAATTTCTCTGTGAGGGAGTTATATAGTAGGAATAAGCTGCCAGGGGAAGAGCTGGGATAGCTTTATAGCCGCAAGTGTTACCAGGTACAAAGACACGGAGGTTGCAGTAGTGCAGTAGCAGCGTTAATTGCTCAGCCACGTCCGACTCTTTGCTTCCCCATGGACTGTAGCCCACCAGGCTCCTCTGTCCATGGAATTCTCCCAGCAAGAATACTGGAGTGGGTTGCCATTCCTTTCTCCAGGGGATCTTCCCAAACCAGGAATCAAACCCGGGTCTCCTACATTGCAGGCAGATTCTTTATTGTCTGAACCACCATGGAAGCCCTGAGGCTTCAAAGAGGAACCAAATAAAGCCAACATGGTCAGAGTATAGCCTTGGGAAAATTGATACAAAAAGAAGCGGAAGAAGAGGTAAGAGCCAGGCCAGGGTAAAGAGTTT
This sequence comes from Bubalus kerabau, assembly GCF_029407905.1. Taxonomy (NCBI): domain Eukaryota; kingdom Metazoa; phylum Chordata; class Mammalia; order Artiodactyla; family Bovidae; genus Bubalus; species Bubalus kerabau. The sequence continues at coordinate 21,871,188 of NC_073631.1, read as the reverse complement.
GGACTTTATTTTGATCATAGATTTTTATTCAGTAAGTGATATGATCTGCTTTTTGTTTTACAAAGAATAATCTGATTGCTGTTTGGAGTATGGATGGAAAAGGGCAAGAAAAAAAGCAAGGAGACTAGTTACAAGACACTTTAAACAATCTTGGTGAGACATAGTGGACTTTGAATTAAGGGGGTGGCAATGGGTATGGCGGGGCTTCCCTGGTGGCTCAGCAGTTAAGAATTGCCTGCCAATGCAGGAGACACGGTTTGATCCCTGATCTGGGAAGATACCCTGGAGAAGGAAATGGCAATCCACTCCAGTATTCTTGCCTGGGAAATCCCATAGACAGAGGGGCCTCATGGGCTATAGTCCATGGTGTTATGAAGATTCAGACATGACTTAGTGAGCAAACAGCAACAACAACAAAAATGGGTATGGAGAGAAAAGGATAGATTTTAGATACAATGTGGAGGTAGTAGCAGTGGGATCTGATGATGAATGTGATGGTAAAGAATCTGCCTGCAATATAGGTGACCCAGGTTTAATTCTTGGGTTGGGAAGATCCACTGGATAATAGAATGGCTACCACTTCAGTGGTCTCACCAGGAGAATCCCATGAACAGAGGACCCTGTTGAGCTACAGTCCATGGGGTTGCAGAGTCAGACACGACTGAGCAACTAACACTGACTGATTGAAGAAGGAAAAGAGAGAATAGGATCAAAGATTACTCTTTAGTTTTTGGGCTTTAGCCATCCACTGTATGGATATACCCTTTACTGATCTATCAGAAACCTGGAAAGAAACAAGATCTGTGGGAAAATCAAGAATTCTTCTTAGATAGACAGTTTGATTTACTTGTTGGACATCCAAGTGGAAATATCAAGTAAGCACTTAGATATGTGGTTCTGGAGACCTGGAGAGATATACGTAATGACACTTATGAGACATCAACGTATTGGTGTATTGTAAGGTAAGGTAGTGGTTAAAGAAACATAGGGAGAATGTGCAGATATGAAAGAAAAGAAGTCCTGTGCTGATTTGGAGGCACTCCAAGATTTAGAGACTTTGTAGAGAAGATAGAACAGAAAAAGGAGACTGAGAAGATCCAGCTGGTAACACAGAGTTCAGTGTACTGAACATGGGATAGAGGAGACTGTTTTAAGAAGGAGTGGTGGTGGTGGTAGTGAATTGTGCTACTGCTGCTGAAAAGTTCAATAAAGAAAAAAAAATAACCATCAAATTTGTCAACATGAGAACTGCAACAAGAGCAGTCTCTATGGAATAGCTTGAGGGATGAGTATAAAATGAGGAAATGGAGACAGTGAGTGTAGATAAAATCTCCAGGCATAAAGTAATCATATCAAATATAAACAGCAGTAATATAATTAAATTGTAACAATATACCCCAGTAAACAAAAATATTACCAATTCATAATTATATCACTTATCTCTAGATGGAAATTAATTACAGAAGGTGATAGTGAGTGTAAATCTAAAAAAGGAAGGCCAAAGTCCAGAAATCTACCAGTTATTCCAATAGTCTCAGAGAGAGAGTGACAATGAACCTAGAGAGAACTGCTCTCATCACCATAGAGACGGCTTTGGTGAAGAGCAAGGAGAATTCTTCATAGTTCACTATTGTCTGAGTGAAGAGTACCTTCACTGGTTAAATTTTATTTCTCTTTACTTTGATTTCTTGCCTCCCAAACAACCATCTGACTAATAAAATTCTGTGTCCCAAAGTAACTGATACCAGAGAGAAGGGAAAGAAAAACAAAGAGCAGTTTTGATGGAAGGCAGAATGAATGGAAGGATTCATTTTGGAGATGAGACGTTTCTGGTTTCCATTTTTGTTTTTTTCCCCTAAGAAGAAAATAAAGAAGATAGTATGCAATCACACAGCGAAGTATGTAGTAACAGACCAAGTGTGGAGCTTGGGTTGCCATAACAGCGTACCACATACTGGATGATTTAGACAACAGAAATTTATTTTCTCACACTTCTGGAGGTTGGGAATCCAAGATCAAGGTGCCAGAAAATTCAGTTTCTGGTAATACGTCTTTCCCTGGCTTGCAGACTGCTTTCTCCCTGTTCCCTTTCATGAACTTTATTTTGTGTGTGTGTGCATGCCAAGAAATCTCTGATGTCTTTTCCTATTCTTATAAGAACACTAGTCCTACCAGATAAGGGTTCTACCCTTATGATCTCATTTAACCTTCATTACCTAAAGGCCCTATCTTCATATACAGTCACTTTGAAGGTTTGGGCACATGAGTTTGAGGGGAACACTATTCAGTTCATAACAAATGGTTTTACTCTTAAAAAAGGACGATGCATTTTCTATTGACTAGATAATAATCAATAGAAATTATTGAAAAATATGAAAGGATTGTGTAGCCATATTACAGTTTGACTACATTTCAAAGCAAGACAGCAGCATGGGAGTGGGAATTCATATAAAGGCCAGAGGTTAAATAGATTTGAAAATTGAAATAGTAGACATAAACAAGAATGTCCAGGAGTATGGGGGAGATGTGGGCAGAAGAAAATATTGTTAATGTGGGCTTCTTCAGAATGGTTGGCCATTGGATTTAAACTAATGCTTTCCTAAATTTTTTCATGTCAATGTCAGGAAAATGACAAAGCAATGACAATTTTGTACCATTTTGAGACATCTATATGGGTCTTGGTGGAAAAATTTTATATTATCAATTTTACATTTTAGTAATATATACTTAGGGAGAATAATGAATAGAAAATACTACAGAAGATATTACTTTTGAATTTGTTTGCAACTTAATAAAATACTTTAAAATGTCTTAATGAAAAATTTAAGTTTGTTTTCTGAGCGTATCATTTTTAAAATCAGAATTTTTTCCCTTTAGAATAGCCATATGCCATTATTGATTAAGACTTTTAAGTGGTGATACATTTAAATTCTTGATAGTCATTATTGATATAATAAGTAAGTATATAATAAAAATTAAAATATAATTTTTAGGATATTTGTAGGAATTGAAATCATTTTCAAAAATGATTTTAAAAAGTTTTTTTTCACTGGCAAATGTAATATTGGACTTTCTCTGAGATAGTAAAGAGATTCAAATCCAGTTAAACTTTTCCAGACCAAGAATTTAAATGCATTTGCATTGTTAGAAGAATCTTCCTTTTGCTAGCTTGGTGGCTGCAGAAAGGACAAATTAACCATGACTTATTTAGGAGGACATTTTGGGATGTAGTCTCCATCTGTACCTGCCCAGGGTTCTGCCTGACCTCTTCACTCCAACATCCTGGAGCATGGGCTGTATTACTTGATTGACTGGAACACAAACTCCTTCAACAGCTTCCTGGGTCACTTGTGGGGAATGGGCAGTGACTGAGTGCTGAAACTCTTGAGGATGTCCAAGTGATAGAACACATCCTTGTCCATGCTCGTCATTGTGTGACAGAATGGGAGGCACCAAGGGTTACTCATTTTTTGTGGGCAGCACTTGATTTGCCTCCTGAGGAGCCCCAGAGAAGGCTGCTATCTGCCAGGGGTTACCAAATAGAGTAGTGGTCGATCCAGGCCCCACCATGCTTCTTGAAGATTAAATAGAACGTCATTTTAGGTAGCTATGTCTAAGTTTTGCAAAGAGACAATTATAATAAAATCAGAAGAGGGATGATGGTTTCAAGGAACTAGGAGAAGTTTTAATGAGGAAAAAGAATAGGTTCATTCTACTCAGAGCTTACATTCTAAAACTTCTGTCCATGTCCCCCCCTTTGTGCTTATAATATAAAAAACACAAAATGATGTGTTTATTCAGACCAGTGGATCATCCAACTCAATCCTTTTGTATACTAGCACCAAGAAATATTTTATAGGGAAACATAATTCTTTCCAAGCAAGGAATAATACCAACTTTACTTACTTAAAAAAAACAACTATTATAGATAGGTCATCTGTGTATTTGTGTCAGTCTTCTTGAATATAACATAGTACTCTTCTGGTAGTAGCCAATATATATTTTAAACAGCTTTATTGAGATATGATTTGCATAGTATGCAATTCATCTTGTAGAGTGTATAATTCCATGATTTTTCATATGTTCACAGAGATGTGCAGCTGTCACCACATTCAATTTTAGAGCATTTTCTTCACCTCAGGAAATAACTCTGTAACCTTTAGCTATTATCATCCTACTCCCCCATAACTTTCTTAGCTCTAAGCAACCAGTAATTTACCTTCTGCCTGTAGAGATTGCCTATTCTGGCCTTTCAAATGAATGGAATCATATAATATGGAGGCTTTTGTGACTAACTTTTTTCACTTAGCATAATGTTTTTTTAAGATTCATCTGCTGCTGCTGCTAAGTCGCTTCCGTCGTGTCCAACTCTGTGCGACCCCATAGACGGCAGCCCACCAGGCTCCGCCCTCCCTGGGATTCTCCAGGCAAGAACACTGGAGTGGGTTGCCATTTCCTTCTCCAATGCATGAAAGTGAAAAGTGAAAGTGAAGCCACTCAGTCATGCCCGACTCTTAGCGACCCCATGGACTGCAGCCTACCAGGCTCCTCCATCCATGAGATTTTCCAGGCAAGAGTACCAGAGTGGGTTGCCATTGCCTTCTCCATAAGATTCATCTAAGTTGTACCAAAAGGCTTCCCTGGTGGTTCAGACAGTAAAGAATCTGCCTGAAATACAGGAGTGAAAGTCGCTCAGACGTGTCTGACTCTTTGCGACCCCATGGACTGTAGTCTATGGAATTCTCCAGGTCAGAATACTGGAGTGGGTAGCCCTTCCCTTCTCCAGGGGATCTTCCCAACCCAGGGATGGAACCTAGGTCTCCTGCATAGCAGGCAGATTCTTTACCAGCTGAGCAACTAGGGAAGCTCAAGAATACTGGAGTGGGTTGCCTATCCCTTCTCCAGCGGATCTTCCCGACACAGGAATCGAACCAGTGTCTCCTGCATTGCAGGCCGATTCTTTATCAGCTGAGCTACCAGTGAATCACACAGTACAGGAGACCCTTGTTCAGTCCTTGGGTTGGGAAGATCCCCTGGAGAAGGGAATGGCAACCCACTCCAAAATTCTTGCCTGGGAAATCTCATGAACAGAAGAACGCCAGGGGCTACAGTCCAGGCAGTCACAAAGAATTGGAGACGACTGGGCGACTAACACTTTTCAAGCTGTACCCCCAAATGTACAAACTACCATACACTTGTGCTCATTTCCCATGCTGGCAAGGTTATGCTCTAAATCCTTCAAGCTAGGCTTCAGCAGTACTTAAATGGAGAATTTCAAGATGTATAAGCTAGGTTTAGAAAAGGCAGAGGAACCAGAGATCAGATTATCAACATTTCTTGGAACATGGAGACAGCAAGGAAGTTCCAGAAAAACATCTACTTCTGCTTCACTGACTATGCTAAAGCCTTTGTGTAGATCACAGCAAACTGGGGAAAAATTCTTGAGAAGATGGGAGTACCAGACCACCTTACCCCTCTTCTGAAAAACCTGCAAGTGGGTCAAGAAGCAACAGTTAGAACTGAACATGGAACAACTGACTGCTTCAAAATTGGAAAAGGAGTCCAACAAGGCTGTATATGTCACCCTGCTTGTTTAACTTCTATGCAGAGTACATCATGTGAAATACGAGGCTGGATGACTCACAAGCTGGAATCAAGATTCCCAGGATAAATATTAACAGACTCAGATATGCAGATGAAACCACTCTAATGGCAGAAAGTGAAGAGGAGCTAAAGAGCCACTTGATGAGGGTGAAAGAGCAAAGTGAAAAAGCTGGTGTGAAAATAACATTCAAAACACTAAGATCATGGCATCTTGTCCCATCACTTCATGACAAATAGAAGGTGAAAAAGTGGAAGCAGTGACAGATTTTATTTTCTTGGGCTCCAAAATTGCTCAAGATGGTAACTGCAGCCATGAAATGGAAAGACTCTTGCTCCTTGGATGAAAAGCTATGACAAACCCAGGCAGCATATTCAAGAGCAGAGATTGCTTTCTGACAAAGGTCCATATAGTCAAAGCTATGGTTTTTCCAGTAGTCACGTACAGATATGAGAGCTGGACCATACAGAAGACAGAGAGCTGAAGAATCGATGCTTTTGAATTGTGGTATTGGAGAAGACTCCTGAGTGTCACTTGGACTACAAGGAGATCAAACCAGTCAATCCTAAAGGAAATCAACCTTGAATATTCATTGAAAGGATTGTTGCTGAACAATCAGTTTGGCCACCTGATTTGGCTCATTGGAAAAGACCCTGATGTTGGGAAGGATTGAGGGCAGGAGGAGAAGGGAGTAGCAGAGGATGATATGGTTAGATAGCATCACTGACTCAATGGACATGAATCTGAGCAAACTCTGGGAGATAATGGAAGACAGAGGAGCTGGCTGGCTTCAGTCTGAGGTTACAAAGAGTCAGACATGACTTAGCAACTTAGCAACAACAACAGCTGTACTATATATCCGTACTTCTTCTTTTTATGGCCAAATAATATTTCATTGTATGAATATACTACATTTTATTTCTGCATTTGTCCACTGATTGATATTTGGGTTCCCCCCCAACATTTTGTCTACTATGATGAATGCTGGTATAAGTATTCCTACACAAGTTTTTGTGTTGGCATATATTTTATTGCTCTGGGGTTTATATCTAAAAGCTGAATTGCTGGGTCATGTGGTAGCTCTGTGTTTAATCATTTGAGAAACTACAAGAATGTTTTTCAAAGTGACTAAAGTATTTTATATTCTCATCAACAGTGTGTGGGTGCTCTGATTTCTCTACATCCTCATCAGCCCCTGTTATTATCTGACCTATTAATTCTTGCCATCTCAGTGGGTGTGAAGTGGTATCTCATTTTGCTTTTGATTTGCAACTTTCTGTTGACTAATGATATTGAGAATCTTTCCATATGCTTATTGGCTGTTTGTATATCTTCTTTAGAGAAATGCTCATTTGAAAAACCGGGTTCTCTCTCTTTTTTTTTTAATGAGCTGTAATAAGTCTTTACATAACCTAGATGTAAGGTCCTTATCACATATGTGATTTAAAAGTATTTTCTTTCGTTGTATTATACGTGTTGTGTTTTTTATTTTTTTAATGGTGTCTTGGAGAAGGAAATGGCAACCCCCTCCAGTACTCTTACCTGGAAAATCCTGTGGACGGAGAAGCCAGATAGGCTACAGTCCATGGGGTCGCAAAGAGTCGGACACGACTGAGCGACTTCACTTTCACTTTGAAGCACAAAAATTTTCAATTTTGCGCTTCCCTGGGGGTCCAGTGGCTAAGACTCCACACTCCCAATGCAGGAGGCCCCAGTTTGATCCCTGGTCGGGAACTAGATCCCCCATGCTGCAACTAGGAGCTCGAATGCCACAACTAAAGATCCCCCGTGCCACCCCATGCCATAACAGAGATTGAAGATCCCATGTGCCGCAACTAAGACCAGGTGCGGCCAAGTAAATAAATAAATTTTTAAAAATCCTTTAAATTTTAATGAAGTTATTTTTTTCTTCTGTTGCTCATGATTTTAGTGTCATATTTAAGAATTCTTTGTCAAATACTGTGTTTTCTATGAACTTTATAGTTTCAGCTTTTACATTTAGGGACTTTGATCCAGTTTGAATTGTTTGGTATCTGTTGTTAGGTAAAGATGTTTTGATTACCTACTATTTACCTAGTTGATGAGGGAGGTATCCTCTATCATAAATAGTATGAGATGGCTGAACACATGATATCTAGCACTGGACAGATGAAATCCAATAGAAGATTATCAATCAATCATGCTTACAGCCCCAGAGAGGACACAGCATATCATACAGGGCCACATGGGGGCTGCACTTGAGAATAGTAAGGATAAGCAGAGGCTGTGGGAGCCAGACTTTGGAATATCCAGAGGATGAGGTGATCCCTGGCTCCCACGGGAGATCATTGGCTTGTTTATGATTGGCTTGTTTAAATTTCATGGACTGGCAAGGAGATAAAGCCCATTAGACTGAGGATGGAGTGTGTTGTATCTGGTGCAGCTGACAGAGGAACTAGTCAGATGGAAACCTTTCCTGTGGGGTGGGGGAGTATCTCACAAGAACAAGGAATCTTACGCTTAAGACTTTGAGGCCCTTGCACGGCTCACAGAAGTCAATGCAGCACAGGAAATGTTAGACTTTGTAATGTGCTGTGCTTAGTCACTCAGTCGTATCTGACCCTTTGCAACCCCATGGACTGTAGCCCGTCAGGCTCCTCTGTCTGGGGTGGGTTGCCATACCCTCCGCCAGGGGATCTTCCCAACCCAGGTTGGAACCCAGGTCTCCTGCATTGCATGTGGGATTCTTTACCACCTGAGCCACCAGGCAAGCCCAAGAATACTGGACTGGGTAGCTTATCCCTTCTCCAGGGGGTCTTCCTGACCCAGGAATCAAACCAGGGTCTCCTGCATTGCAGGCAGATTCTTTACCAGGTGAGCTATCAGGAAAGCCCAGATTTTATAATACCAGAAAACAATTCTTTTGTATGTGGCCATCCAGTTGTCCCAACACCATTTGTTGAAAAAATTATTCCTTCCCCATTGAATGGTCTTGGCAACCTTGTTGAAAATCAGTTGACCCACAGATGTATGTGTTCAGTTCTGGATTCTCAATTATATTCCAGTGATCTGTCAGTATATATCTTTTTCTAGTACCACACTGTCTTGATTAAAAAGCAGAGACATTTGTCAACAAAGGTCCATCTAGTCAAGGCTATGGTTTTTCCAGTGGTCATGTATGGATGTGAGAGAGTTGGACTATAAAGAAAGCTGAGGACAGAAGAATTGATGCTTTTGAACTGTGGTGTTGGAGAAGACTCTTGAGAGTCCCTTGGACTGCAAGGAGATCCAACTGGTCCATCCTAAAGGAGATCAGTCCTGGGTGTTCCTTGGAAGGACTGATGTTGAAGCTAAAACTCCAATACTTTGGCCACCTCATGTGAAGAGCTGACTCATTTGAAAAGACACTGATTCTGGGAGGGATTGGGGGCAGGAGGAGAAGGGGACAACAGAGGATGAGATGGCTGGATGGCATCACTGACTTGATGGACGTGAGTCTGAGTGAACTCCGGGAGTTGGTGATGGACAGGGAGGCCTGGCGTGCTGCGGTTCATGGGGTCTCAAAGAGTTGGACACAACTGAGTGAGTGAACTGACTGACTGTCTTGATTTCCATTGCTTTGTAGTACATTTGGAAATTGGGAAGTGTGAGTTTTATACTTTTTCTTATTTTCCAGGACTGGAAATATTTTCTTCATCCAACTTTAGAGTTAAGTGATTTTGGAAAAACTGGTGCTAGCTTTATGAAACCAGAGATATTATAAGACTAGTTAACCATGTTAACTGAAAAAGAGAAAAGAGCAGCCCATGTAACACTTGTTTTTTTTAAAATTATTTTTACATTTTAATGAGATTTGAATACAAATATACATAGATCATATAGTTAAGTTACATTATTAACTTCTTTAGCATTTTGTTGAAATAATGTTTATACCTGTTATTTTATATAAAATAAAAATTTCACTATACTTACTATGTAAATTAGCCCCAAACAATTTGGCTGTTACCTTTAGCTATAAACAGATATGACAAATTCAAGCTGATTTGGGAAATTATTTAATCAGTTAGAGACAAAATGTGTGCAAATAAAAATGAAATGTCATGTCTTACAAATCAATTTCAAGCTGAAATAATTTAATTTCTACATACAATTGGAGTTTTCCATACATATTAACAATGTAGTCAAAGCTACATTTTTACCTTTATATCACTATGATGTTTTTCAAGGATGTGTTAATGTGAGTTACAGAAAATGAGACTGCATGTATAAAATTTACCAGAATGAAACTTAGAAGGAAAAAACACAAATTATATATTTTTTCATTAGGTTTATTGCATATTTATATTTAATATATGGACTTTACATTGAAATGACATTTACAAAAAATAAAAGCTAACGTTTCTATGTTCCTCACAATGGTCTGGCCTTGTGCTTAATGTAATTTTTAATCTTTAAATTAGTCTATAAGGTAGGCACTCTCATTATCATACCAGTTTTATAATAAAGAAACAGATGCTTAGAAAATTTAAATAACCTGCTTGTGATTATACTGCTAATGATTGGTAAAGCTGAAATGAATCTCTGTCTTTCTGACTATAAAACTCATATTCTTATAAGACATGCTGTAATACTCCTGCTGCCTCTCATAATATTCTCATATTTAACGAAATTCTGGAGAACTGTATGACTAATAAAGAAAATATGAATAAAGCAAAAAACATTTCAGATTAATACTGCTCTTTCAAATAGAAATTTTATATGACTTTTCCCAGTGTACACTTCAAAATCTCAACAGATGTTTGAACAAGATGTCTTGACTTAAATTTGCTCTAAGAATGTTGAGAAGTTTGATGGGATTAGTAGAAAACAGTTAATTGTCCATTTAAGTACAGAAACTTGTTTTTTTTTTTTTTAATAAAAATCTGGCTTAAAAAAGGGATAGCTTGAACTGACTTAGAAGAAGACTTCAGGCTTTCTTTTTAAAATTAATTCCTTATTTCATTGAAGTACAGTTGATTTCCAATAGTTTCAGGTGTACAACATAGTGATGTTGAATATTTTTGTAGATTACACTCCATTTAAAGTTGGTGTAAAGTATAGCCTACATTCCCTATGCTGTACAATATATCCTTGTAGTTTATTTTTATCCATACTAGTTTGTACCTCTTTATCCCTTACCCTTATCTTGCCCATTCCCCCTTCCCTCTCCCACTGATATCCATTAATTAGATCTCTATATCTGTGAGTCAGAAGCAGACTCTTTCTTTGTTCTGGAAAAAAACTGCCATGGGCCATTTTGTTACACAAAACTACCAAGGAAATTAGAGGAGTTTGGGAATATGTGGCTCTAAGGGGCTAAACTGTCCTTTATGGTTTGTCTAAATCAAGGTTTGTCTAAGAATAGGTATATCTGCATTTCTGCAGAAAGTGTTTCCTTTGGAGAAGAGTTTCTTTTTCTATATATGTCATCAAGCAAATCTATGCCTGCTAACTGGTGTGCTGCAATTATGTACTTGCTTTAGCAGCAGCTCACAGGCAATCTGCTCCTGAGGACAGGAAAAGTCAATTCATTGAACACATACCTATAGAGCATCATTTGTGGATCAGATACTGTGGAAGGTGCTAGAATACAGAAGGAAAAGTAATACAAAAATCCATGTAGCCTCTATTCTAGTAGAGGAAGGCAGATAACAGTGGTAAGTAAAATGTGTTGTGTATCAGATGTTGAGACGTGCTCTGGAGAAAAATAAATGGTACAGAGAGTGGGGAATGTGTTAGATGGATTCACAATGCTGTTTACATGAAACACACATGGAGAGCACATGGATGCTCAGTCATGTTGACTCTGCAACCATGGGCTGTAGCCGACTTGGCTCCTCTGTGCATGTTTCCCAAGCAAGGATACTGGAGTGGATTGCCATTTTCTACTCCAGGGGATCTTCTGGACACAGGGATCCAACCCATGTCTCTTGTGTCTCCTGCATTGACAGGTGGATTTTTTACAACTACATCACCTGGGAAGCCATTGTTTACATATTTATTTAGAAATTACTTTAAACTTACAGGAAAAAAAAAAAAAGGATACAAGAAACTACTGTTTAATGAACCTTTTAGAGGAAGTGGCTATCACTCCTGAACAACTTTGTCCTACACAACCATAACAGAGCCATAAGAATTAGGATATTAGCATCGATCCTTTACTGCCATCTCATCTCGTTTCATCAGTTGTCCTTGTAATGTTCTTCATGCAATAGGACTCTAACTAGGATCACATATTATATTTGGTTGTCATGTCTTTTTCGTGTCCTTCAATCAAAAACAGTTTTTCATTGATGGGGGAATCCTTTCACAATGTATACGTATATCAAATTGTTATGTTGCACACTTTAAATATCTTAGAATTTTATTTGTCAAGTATATTTCAATAAAGCTGGGAAAAAGCACAGTTTTTTGATGTTTCTTTGACTTTCAGCCTTGACACTTGTGAAGAGTTCTGGCTGAACATTTTGTAAAGTGTCCCTGTATATGGATTTATCTGATATTCCTGATGATTAGATTCTAATTATACATTTTTGGTAAAATGCAACATAAGTAAAGTTCTGTTCTTATTTTATCCTGTCAAGTGATAGGTGATTTCAGTTTGTCTCATAATTGAAAACGTTGACTTTGATCACTTCATTAAGAAGTCAGGCATCACTACTGTAAAATTACTCTTTTTTCCTTTTGTAATTAAAAAAGCATTTTATGGGCAGGTATTTTGAGAGTATGTAAATATCCCATTTTGCATTGACTTTCATCCACTAGATTTAGCATCTGTCTATATTTCCTGCTTGATTACTACTATGATGGTCCATGAGTTTCACTATATTTATTAGTCATCATTCTACTATAGAGAAAATCTTTCCCTTCTCTCCATTTATTTGTTATTTTAAAACTTTGTATCAAGGTGAACTCATGAATTTTGTTTTATTCAGCAGGTTATATTTTTTTAGCATTGTTATTTAATTTATTGCTCAAATTTTCCCAGATTTGGCCAGTGGGGTCCCTTTCAAGCTGACATCCATGTCATTTTGACAAAACCTCATCTTTGCACACTTTCTTTCTCTCTGGCATGTTAGATTCTTCAGGTTTATCTGAATTTCCCTGCCCTGCCCTGTAATCAATCACTTTAAAAGATCCCTGGACCCTGTAAGTGGAAAATGACATTGAATATTTGGAAACTAAGATCTGAGTGCTAGATATGTTTGTGGCTAATAAGAGTTTGCTGCCTCTAAATCTTTTTAATGGACAGAGTTGGGATTATATGTATGATTATACACACATATACATATACACATTTATACATATGTTTATTTCTATATCTAATATACTGAAAGCATGAGTTAATATTAGCTTCCAGCTCCAGTCCAACACCACAGTTCATTTTAGTTTTCTCCTTTTCTATATTTGTAAATCCCTTCTCCCCCAGTAGAAACTTGACTGCCATTACCTTTAACATGTTTTTGTATTAGATCACTTCTTGCTGAATATAACCAGTTTCCTGGTGCTGCTACCAGCCCTCACTTCTTCATGGCTGAACTCTTCACTCTCTACTCATCTTTTTCTTTTTAGATCTTGATATCTGACTTCAAGCTTCCTCTGACAATGGCCCATTCATTGATGCCCTCCTCATCCCATCGATGTATTTTATGTATTGTACAGGTTTGCTGCCCCTTAACTCTACACTGCATGAATGTTTAATTTTCTGGGCTTTGGAGTAAATTGTTTAGGAAGGCAGAAAGAATACTAGGTTGCCATTTTTAATGGAATGGTCAGGAAACACCCTGCTAAGAAGATTAAATTTGAGGGATGGTTTGAAGTTGGTGAGGGAGTGAGTCCTGTGGGTATTTGGAGAAGAGTATTCCAGGCAGCGGTAGTAACATGTGCAAAGGCCCTGAGGCACAAAGATATCCTGTGAGTTAAAGGCAAGGAGGCCACCATCACTGAAGCAAATGAGCAAAGGAGAGAGTGATAAATCAGGTCAGAGAGGTATCAGGAGGCCAGATTCTGTAGGACTTTGTCGACCAATGCACAGTTTTGGTTCTTCTCTAAGTGAGCTGGAGTGCCATAGGAGGGCTTTGAGCAACAGAGAAATGAATTTGACTTTGGTTTTAAAAGGTGACATTGGTTCCTATGTTGAGAATAAACTCTGTATGTGAGTGGTGATGAGGGGGTTGAGGGAGATGGAAGTTGAAAGCAAGGAAAACAGCCCAAAATACTCTTAGGATGATGAGAAGAGAAATTAGCTATGGAGGTCATGCAAAGTGGTCAGGATCTGGATATATTTTGAAGGAAGGTAAAGCTGATTGGATTTGTGATGGGTTAGATATAGAGCTTTGTATAAAAGATATATAGATAACAAATACTTAATTACTGAAATGTAAGCTTAGGGAGAATGGCATTAAAACATGTATAATATCATATAAGAAACGAATTGCCAGTTCAGGTTTGATGCAGGATACAGGAAGCTTGGGGCTGGTGCACTGGGATGACCCAGAGGGATGGAATGGGGAGGGAGGTGGGAGGGGGGTTCAGGATGGGGAACAGGTGTACACCCATGGCGGATGCATGTTGATGTATGGCAAAACCAATACAAATATTGTAAAGTAAAAAATAATAATAATAAAAAAATTTAAAAAAAAGAAAAAAAAATGGAGTCAGAAATGAGAGTTGGACTATAAAGAAAGCTGAGCAACAGAAGAATTGATGCTTTTGGACTGTGGTGTTTGACGGGACTCTTGAGAGTCCCTTGCACTGCAAGGAGATCCAACCAGTCCATCCTAAAGGAAATCAGTCCTGGGTGTTCCTTGGAAGGACTAATGTTGAAGCTGAAACTCCAGTACACTGGCCACCTGATGTGAAGAGCTGACTCATTTGAGAACACCCTGATGCTGGGAAAGATTGAAGGCGGGAGGAGAAGGAGATGACAGAGGATGAGATGGTTGGATGGCATCACCGACTCAATGGGCATGAGTTTGAGTAAACTCTGGGAGTTGGTGATGGACAGGGAGGCCTGGAGTGCTGTAGTCCATGGGGTCTCAAACAGTTGGACATGACTGAGCCACTGAACTGAACTGAACTGTACTCAAAACGTTTTAGTTTATTTTCTCTTTCATGAAAAATCTGCACAATCACCACAGATACAGTCATTGCAGAATCTTTACTTCTTCTGTTGTCCAATCTCCAGCTCACTTTTTGCCAGCACCAACATTGGCCTTTGCAGTCCCCCTGACTTTCTGCATTCTGTTCTTGCGTTTCTTTTGCTGTTTTCTTGAGGTCTTTTTCTTCTTATACAGGCCATGTCTTGCAAGCCTGTGTTTGCGCTCATTCTTCTTTGCATAATCCAAGGAATGGTAAATCATGCCAAAGCCAGTTGTCTTGCCACCACCAAAATGGGTTCTGAATCCAAATACAAAGATGACATCTGGTGTGGTCTTGTACATTTTGGCCAGTTTTTCCCGAATTTCTGTTTTAGGTACTGTTGCCTTTCCAGGGTGAAGATCATCGATGACCATTTGTTTCTGCTGAAGCAGTCGGTTGGTCATGAACTTCCTGGTCCAGATAGTTATTGTGTCTTTCATGATGACAGCTAATCTTCAAGCAGCCAGGGAGGAAAAGCACGGAGTCAGAGATTTTTGTTTTTGATCAGTTTTTCTTACTGTTATACCCCCCGCTCCTAGAACTATACTTGGCATATATCAAATATTCAACAAATAATCGTTGAATGAAAAAAAAAAAAAAAAGAATCAGGAATCCTAGTCTTTGTACTTTTTGAGGAATTTGCATCTTTTCCTTTAATGGGGTGTGTGGAAATTACCACTAAAAAATATTGGGAAACCTGTATTTAGTCAACTGATAAAATGTGACATGAGTACAATGAAAAGGACTCAAGAGGGCCAATGAAATTATACTTTCAAATACTTACTGTTACTAAAAATATCTTCTAGAAACCAAAACAAGGAAAACTGAAATGTTCTGATTGTGTTCAGTAGTTCACTTCAGGGTAGCAGTTCTCACTATGCATATGTGAATTATTGTGCACATGGATGAGTGGCAAGAAATTTACTACCTACAGTGAGGAAGAGCCAAAATTTGAGTAGGATTTGCTTGAAATAATAAAATAAGAGCACATATGATGATCATTTTTATTATGATAGATCGTCCCTTTTTTTGAACCAAAGAAAGCAGCACATTTGCAGCAAGCATGCTGGAAAATGTACATGACCTGCAGTCTCTCATTTATCCCCCACCCAGAGTGTAGATTGGTACAAACTTTCTAGAAAGATATTGACAGTATATACTGTCAATATATACTTAAGAGAAATCAGAAATATATATACTTAATTGGAAATCTTAAACATCGGTGATAGTTGACACCACGATTCCTACTCCATATACCCCTTAGGGTTGTTTACATACATGGATTGGCCTATTTCGCCAACCTGGCTACACAAAAGGTCACATTTAGTTTAAAAAATTTACATAATTCATGTAAGTTTGTCAAGCTTCCACAGACTGAAAGTAGTGGAACATCTGGTCACTCACTTTTGAAGTTGTTCCCATGTACATTGTTGAAAAATTTAGTGGGCTTAATTGGCCAAAACGATTGTCTTTCCCAGGGATCCTCTAGGCAGAAGGGCAACCAAAGAATGTGACTGACCCTCCGATTTATCTTGCCACTAACATTTTATTCCACCCACATTCCTACTATCCATGTCCTTGGCTACGATAATGGCATTATCATCACTATGATGACTGGCACAGGCCACAAAAGTTCTATTTGGAGATCTAACTCTCTTAGTCTTATAGCCAGGCATGAGTGATCCACTATTTAGTTACCCACAGATGCAGCTTTTATGATTACAAAATGTTACACATGCTTATAGATAATACAAAAACTAAGCACCAGTTAACATTTCAGACCATTTCTTTCTGTTTTTGGGTTCTTACTGTAATTCTTCTTTTTTTAATGTTTAGTTATTGCACTTAATATTGTATGTTTTTTGTACTTTTGGGTTTTATAAACATAATCTTAAATAGTCGCAATATATAACATTATGTTACCAAATTTATCTAAGTAATCCCTGAAGAAGTGGGGCTGATTGAATTTAAGTTGCTTTTTAGTCACTTTTTCCTTTTTCTGTGTTCCTAATGCTAGGATTTCAGTTGAACAGGTGAGGGGATTAAAGAGTTGGACTTTTAAAAGGAACCATTGATGGGAATCAGATTGGAGCAAATAAACTGACATATAAAAGAATTTATTGCATGTATAGGTAACTAGCCCCATTATAGCTCTCACTTTAAACCATGTTCTGACTCAGGCCTGGAGGGAGAGGAATCACAGGGCGGTGGCTCCAGCTACACATCATCTGTTTTTTTCCTGGGTTGTATTTGCATGATGCTGAAACAACCCCACTAAGTAATTAAATTCAACAAAAATATGCCTTTCTTGTTTCAAATCCTGTCACGCTACTAATGGCTACTAGAGGGCAGCAGAAACCAGGAACTGGCAGGAAAAGCAGTAACTTGAATAGACTGAAGAGGCTCTGCCCAGACCTGAGAACCATCTGTTCAGGGTTGAGACAGAAGATCGGGTTCAAAGAGTCTGTCTTAAAGGCCGCCTCAGTTATTTGAGAAGAAAACAAAATAAAGGAATAACAAGAGTGCCAAACCTTAAATGTTTTGAAGGATTGAAACAAACAGATGGGGACTAGCAGGAATCATCAAGGGTAAGCCAAAAGCCACAGGTGACCAGGTTACTCATTCAAAGGAGAGAGTAGAGGTGAAGTGTGGTAAGGTCTGAAGTGCCTGGATCAGGGAAGCAAGACATCTGAACGAAACTGGGGATGTCAGAGGGCTATGGCAGCAGCTGAGCAAATGTTAAGGCATAACAATCTCAAGAGGTTATCTCCTGAGAGATAACATGTTAATAAAATGGTTTCTAATTTATGGTAGTAGAAAGAACATTGGGCAGGAATTGAGATCTGGATTTAAGATCTAGCCATCAACTAGTTATAGGACTATAAAAAAGTGTCTTACATTTCTTTGGCTTCTGGGTTATCATGGACAAATTGGGGGGTTGGACTGGATGAATTCTATGATACTAAGATACTTGAAATTCTGGGGATGAACTGATTGGTCATCAAAGCCATCACCCAGTTGCACTGTGTAGGTAGGCTGAGATGACAGTCCAGCATTCATCTTCCCGTAGTCTCTACACACTGTCCTCATGCAGCTAGCCAGACTGTTACAGTCCCACCGTTTTTCATTTGTACTTCTGTGAAGATAGAAGCCAGACTACTTGATGTTTCATACTGTGTACTTGAGAAAAAGAAAGAAGGACAATGCTTTCCCAGGATTTGATGATCCTGTTTCAAATGCACTGGTGTATGTCTTTGGGAAATCTTAAAAACAAAACAAAACAAAACAAACTGCAAAAGAAAGCACATAAACTCACTGTTGCAGTTCAGACTCTGTAGTTGCTGACACTTTGTGTTTGAGTTAGGGTGACTTTAAAGGATCTTTAAGATATTTTAGACTTTTCTAATCAGAGCTTATATTTTGAATTCTAAAGTACTAGAAAATGATAAGCACATTGTCAAAATGTTAATCATTTCCTTAACTATCACTGTAGGATTACAAACAACATTTTTAGTTTTAAATCTCTTAAATTTATTTGTAATCTTATTTAAAATGGGCATTATTGCTGTTTGAACTTTATACATTTATGGAAGAATTTAGTAAGTAGATAATTCTAAAGAGGCTGGTTTATAGTTGTTAGACTATAAGCATTTTTGAAAACATACTCTTGTGAATAGACATGGAAGAATGTGGACATTTAAAATCTTCAAACAACTTTAAGTCTGCTTTAAATAAAATTTGATCTGCTTTTTCATCTAATTTATATAAAGAATTAAAAAACATTAAAAGTGATGCATAGTTGTATTGATTTTTGAAGCAGGCAGATATCATAGACACTGTCTGGAACAAGTGGTTCTTGACCTTTTCGCTGCTAAAGGCTCTTTTAATTAATTTTTCTCCAGTGATTCAACATTTTGAAATATTTTGTCTATTTTTCCTCACCAAGAGCACTCCTTAAATGATAATTACGTTTTTCATTTTAAATTAATCTGAACACATATAACTACTGATCTCTTTAGCATGAGTTTGGCAATGACACCATCTTGAGATAATGAAATTCTACCATGTAGAAAAACTCTAGTATTTAGTGCAGACTTACTGTGAGAAAATACATTAATTCTATTATAGTTTTGAAATTTTGAAAATACTTCCAGAACTCTGGGGAACTACTTCTTTTCCCTACCTCTCTCAGTTTACAGATATGTAACTCAGTCAGTTGTTTAGTCAAGCTGATACGAGTCCACGGCTCAATCTACAGTACTGAGTGGTCCCTCTTCTTTAGGATTAATCATTACAGTTTATGGTAATGAATGTAGTTAAGTTCATACTTCTCACAAAAAAGTGAATTTAGAAATTTGGATTGGTTGATATTCTTTCTTTCTTTCTTTTTTTCTTAGATGACAAACTGAACAAATTTAAATTTAGGAGGCATCCCAGATAGCAGATTTAAGGAACTAAATTCTAGACATTTCTTTGAATGTAAGTTCCAAGATACTGTCCTTACTATTGTTTTTCCTTTTGGAATCCTTCAAGAGTTGAGATATTATTTTGTTTTGACAGCATGTTGATGTGACTAATTTCATTACTTAAAATTTATTGCATACTAACTTAGTTGCAAAATAGAAAAATTTTAAATTCTGACGCCATAGAAGCCAAAAATGACACTGTATTTGCGAGTGTGTGTCTTTGTGTTTGGTGATTACAGAATCAGCCTTCCTTTTCCTGTCCATAAACATGTAACATATGCAGAGTTTCCTAGAAGTAAGAATGAAGACTGAGTACTCCTGAAATATCAAAGTATAGGTTACCTCTACTTTCTACTCAAGGAAATACTCGAGCTCTTCCTCTCTCCCTCTCTCTATATATGGCCAAAGCTATCTCTTGACAGTTGCTTCTGTGATGCCTTCAGTTCAGTTCAGTTCAGTTCAGTCACTCAGTCGTGTCCGACTCTTTGCAACCCCATGAATCGCAGCACGCCAGGCTTCCCTGTCCATCACCGACTCCTGGAGTTCACTCAAACTCATGTCCATTGAATTGGTGATGCCATCCAGCTATCTCATCCTCTGTCATCCCCTTCTCCTCCTGCTCCCAATCCCTCCCAACATCAGAGTCTTTTCCAATGAGTCAACTCTTTGCATGAGGTGGCCAAAGTATTGGAGTTTCAGCTTTAGCATCATTCCTTCCAAAGAAATCCCACGGCTGATCTCCTTCAGAATGGACTGGTTGGATCTCTTTGCAGTCCAAAGGACTTGCAAGAGTCTTCTCCAACACTACAGTTCAAAAGCATCAATTCTTCGGGACTCAGCTATCTTCACAGTCCAACTCTCACATCCATACATGACTATTGGAGCAGTTCCTTTTATCCAAAATGTCAGGTGCATCAATCCAGAAAGCAAAAGAAAGCCGCAGTCAGCTCCTGGTCTTGTTTTTGCTGACTGTATAGAGCTTCTCCATCTTTGGCTGCAAAGAATATAATCAATCTGATTTTGGTGTTGACCATCTGGTGATGTCCATGTGTAGAGTCTTCTCTTGTGTTGTTGGAAGAGGGTGTTTGCTATGACTGGTGCATTCTCTTGGCAAAACTCTATTAGCCTTTGCCCTGCTTCATTCTGTACTCCAAGGCCAAATTTGCCTGTTACTCCAGGTGTTTCTTGACTTCCCACTTTTGCATTCAAGTCCCCTATAATGAAAAGGACATCTTTTTGGGGTGTTAGTTCTAAAAGGTCTTATAGGTCTTCATAGAACCGTTCAACTTCAGCTTCTTCAGCATTACTGGTTGGGGCATAGTCTTGGATTACTGTGATACTGAATGGTTTGCCTTGGAAACAAATAGAGATCATTCTGTCGTTTTTGAGATTGCATCCAAGTACTGCATTTTGGACTCCTGTTGACCATGATGGCTATTCCATTTCTTCTAAGGGATTCCTGCCCACACTAGTAGATATAATGGTCATCTGAGTTAAATTCACCCATTCCAGTCCATTTTAGTTCACTGATTCCTAGAATGTCGATGTTCACTCTTGCCATCTCCTGTTTGACCACTTCCAATTTGCCTTGATTCATGGACCTGACATTCCAGGTTCCTATGCAATATTGCTCTTTACAGCATCGGACCTTGCTTCTATCACCACTCACATCCACAACTGGGTATTGTTTTTGCTTTGGCTCCGTCCCTTTATTCTTTCTGGAGTTATTTCTCCACTGATCTCCAGTAGTATATTGAGCACCTACCAACCAAGAAATAGAGGAAAACAACAGAATGGGAAAGACTAGGGATCTGTTCAAGAAAATCAGAGATACCAAAGGAACATTTCATGCAAAGATGGGCTCGATAAAGGACAGAAATGGTATGGACCTAACAGAAGCAGAAGATATTAAGAAGAGATGGCAAGAATACACAGAAGAACTGTACAAAAAAGATCTTCACAACCCAGATAATCACAATGGTGTGATCACTGACCTAGAGCCAGACATCCTGGAATGTGAAGTCAAGTGGGCCTTAGAAAGCATCACTGCGAACAAAGCTAGTGGAGGTGATGGAATTCCAGTTCAGCTATTCCAAATCCTGAAAGATGATGCTGTGAAAGTGCTGCAGTCAATATGCCAGCAAATTGGAAAACTCAGCAGTGGCCAAAGGACTGGAAAAGGTCAGTTTTCATTCCAATCCCAAAGAAAGGCAATGCCAAAGAATACTCAAACTACCACACAATTGCACTCATCTCACATGATAGTAAAGTAATGCTCAAAATTCTCCAAGCCAAGCTTCAGCAATATGTGAACCACGAACTTCCAGATGTTCAAGCTGGTTTTAGAAAAGGCAGAGGAACCAGAGATCAAATTGCCAACATTCACTGGATCATGGAAAAAGCAAGAGAGTTCCAGAAAAACATCTATTTCTGCTTTATTGATTATGCCAAAGCCTTTGACTGTGTGGATCACAATAAACTGTGGAAAATTCTGAAAGAGATGGGAATACCAGACCACCTGATCTGCCTCTTGAGAAATTTGTATGCAGGTCAGGAAGCAACAGTTAGAACTGGACATGGAACAACAGACTGGTTCCAAATAGGAAAAGGAGTACGTCAAGGCTGTATATTGTCACCCTGTTTATTTAACTTATATGCAGAGTACATCATGAGAAATGCTGGACTGGAAGAAACATAAGCTGGAGTCAAGATTGCTGGGAGAAATATCAATAACCTCAGATATGCAGATGACACCACCCTTATGGCAGAAAGTGAAGAGGAACTAAAAACCTCTTGATGAAAGTGAAAGTGGAGAGTGAAAAAGTTGGCTTAAAGCTCAACATTCAGAAAACGAAGATCATGGCATCTGGTCCCATCACTTCATGGGAAATAGATGGGGAAACAGTGGAAACAGTGTCAGAGTTTATTTTTGGGGGCTCCAAAATCACTGCAGATGGTGACTGCAGCCATGAAATTAAAAGACGCTTACTCCTTGGAAGGAAAGTTATGACCAACCTAGATAGCATATTCAAGAGCAGAGACATTACTTTGCCAACAAAGGTTCGTCTAGTCAAGGCTATGGTTTTCCCAGTGGTCATGTATGGATGTGAGAGTTGGACTGTGAAGAAGGCTGAGCGCTGAAGAATTGATGCTTTTGAACTTGTGGTGTTGGAGAAGACTCTTGAGAGTCCCTTGGACTGCAAGGAGATCCAACCAGTCCATTCTGAAGGAGATCAGCCATGGGATTTCTTTGGAAGGAATGATGCTAAAGCTGAAACTCCAGTACTTTGGCCACCTCATGCGAAGAGTTGACTCATTGGAAAAGATTCTGATGCTGGGAGGGATTGGGGGCATGAGGAGAAGGGGACGACAGAGGATGAGATGGCTGGATGGCATCACTGAGTTGATGGACGTGAGTCTGAGTGAACTCCAGGAGTTGATGATGGACAGGGAGGCCTGGCGTGCTGCGATTCATGGGGTTGCAAAGAGTCGGACACGATTGAGCGACTGATCTGATCTGACCGACCTGGGGAGTTCATCTTTCAGTGTCCTTTTTGCCTTTTCATACTGTTCATGGGGTTCTCAAGGCAAGAATACTGAAGTGGTTTGCCATTCGCTCTCCAGTCAACCACATTCTGTCAGACCTCTCCACCATGACCCGCCCATCTTGGGTGGCCCCACATGGCATGGGTTAGTTTCATTGAGTTAGACAAGGCTGTGGTCCATGTGATCAGATTGACTAGTTTTCTGTGATTATGGTTTCAGTGTGTCTGCCCTCTGATGCCCTCCTGCAACACCTACCATCTTACTTGGGTTTCTCTTACCTTGGACGTGGGGTATCTCTTCACGGCTGCTCCAGCAAAGCGCAGCTGCTGCTCTTTACCTTGGACAAGGGGTATCTCCTCACTGCCGGCCCTCCTGACCTTGAACGTGGAGTAACTCCTCTCGGCCCTCCTGTGCCCACACAGCTGCAGCTCCTTGGACGTGGGGTAGCTCCTCCTGGCTGCCGCCCCTGACCTCGGGCGTGGGGTAGCTCCTCTTGGCCACCACCCCTGACCTTGGGCATGGGGTAGCTCCTGTAGGCCATGCTTCTGCATGGTCCATCGCCTTAGAAGTCTTCTATTAATCTTTTTTTCTTAATGAAAATATGCAAATATGTCATCTTGGAGAGTTAAGACAATGGTTTATTATCAGTAAATTAAATCAACCTGAACTATTTTGTTAACTAATAGAGAATAAGGATGAGAAATAGGAAAAATTAAATTTGGAAGAGTGGTAAGATAAGGGACAATGGACTTTAGAATGTTGTAGTGACAGGCAGTAAGAGCCAGAGTTACTATGAATGCACCAGGAGCCTGGAGTTGAAATCAAAGAATAAGTGAATTTTGTCTTATTCTTAATTTTAAATTAGTAGTATACACAAAATTTTGTTTAGAGGAAAATCAAGCCTTTAAGAACATATTTGAAAAATGCCATATTTTTGTACCTATTTCTGACACTAATATAGCATTGGGACCCTCACTGCCAGACTTTACTTTTAATATGCAGTCACCAATTGAGTAAAATGAAAACTGTATGTGTATATATATTTAAAGATAATTTAAAAAATGACTCCAGTCTTATACATAAAAAATGCATTATATTTGTATTTTTACTTGCCTCCAGAGAACACTTAGAGAAGGGCATTTCTAGAAACAGGATTAAATATTTTGACTCAAACAATTAGAACTCTTCAATGGCAACTGTTAAAAAAAACACTCAGAACTCCTTGGGGACAGACCATTGTATGGTTTTATAAAGTCTTGTGGCTCATACTTGCATGGTGTGTTAGTGACAAAATCTGGCCTGGAGTCAGATTTCCTGCTGCTCTTAATATGCTCGATCCACAAAGTAGGACCTTCTGTGCAACTGAAAGTAAACCTAAATTAAGAATGTTTTCGTTTCTCTGTTTAATAATAAGAGGTACCACTTTTCATGAACGTTTTGTCATGAGCCGGGTGTTTACATGAATTGGCTGCAGTCTTCACAGCCATCCTGTAAGGTGGTAATAACTAACACTGAGAGGTGGAATAGTACAGAGGTTAGGAGTGCTGGTTATGGATGGCGTGGAATAGTGCCTGTCAGCTATCTGGATTTGAATTCCACACTTTTGCTTAATGGTCAGGTAAACTTCATTTCTTCATCTTCACAATCTAGATAAGTAGTTGTTGTTTTGTTGTTCAATCACTAAGGTGTGTCCGACTCCTTGCGACCTCATGGCCTGCACCATGCCAGGCTTCTCTGACCTCCACTCTCTCCCAGAGTTTGCTCAAATTCATGTCCATTGAGTTGGTGATGCTATCTAACCATCTCATCCTCTGCTGCCCCCTTCTCCATTTGCCTTCACTCTTTCCACCATCAGGGTCTCTAATCCAGTGATAAGTAGTACCTATCCTATTATGTTGCTGTAAATGAGAAAGAGGAGAGCAGCACCTGAGAGTCAGAAGCTGGCCCAGCTCTATCAGCTAGGGCTTGGCATTCTAGATGCTAGCTTGACACTGGCAGCTCGGTTGTGGCATTTTGCCTGATGAACATAAACAGGTTTGTTTGTGCGTGCTCAGTTGCTTAGTCATGTTTGATTCTTTGTGACCCCATGGAAAATCATGGGGTCAAAAACAAAGCTATTTTCCACTCTTTTGAACTTTCCCTAAATTACTAACACAGTCCTGAATCCTAGTCCTTTCTAACACCCACCTGCTGAGGTACCTCCCAGTTCTCCCTGATATATATGGTCTCCCTCATTGTCACAAGTCAATAAACCCAACCTCATTTGACCAAAGGTGTGTTCTTGGTGGTCCTGGGCTGGAGGGCATTGACATGAGAAATGAATGAGTTAATCCACATAAAGAACTTAAAATAGTGCCTGGCTCCAAGTAAATGTTCAGTGAATATTATCTATATAGTGTTTTTTAATTTTGTAGATAGTGATATGGAAACTCAGAGAGAGCCCAAAGCTGGGAGGATGTGGTGTTGTATTTCCAGTTCAGGTTTATTATGCTCCAGAGCCCATGTTTTCACTACACCATACTACTACGCTTTGACTCATTACCATTGCTTCCCTGTAAGGGGGTGCCTTTATTGGCCCTTGGGATTCTAATTTTGTCTTGATCTATGGCTTGCCTGGTGGCTCAGAGGGTAAAGCATCTGCATGCAATGCAGGAGACCCGGGCTCCATTCCTGGGTCCAGAAGATCCCCTGGAGAAGGCAATGGTAACCCACTTCAGTACTCTTGCCTCAAGAATCCCATGACGGAGGAGCCTGGTCGGCTACAGTCCATGGGGTTGCAAAGAGTCAGACATGACTGAGCGACTTCACTTTCACAAGTTTAAATAAAAATTCTTTTCCTTTAAACAGCATTAAAAATCAACCGTTAATCTTTTTCATTTATGTAGCAGCTTGTTAGGTGAAAGACCTTCAGATTTTCTTTCTTTTACTACAACTTTACTCTTTTGATCATGGTAAAATTCTCTTTTATCCTTTGAAGTCTCATTGACTGAAAAGACTGTGGTAAAGAATGTTAACTTAGATCTTTTGCAAAATAAGGTAGCTGGGAGACAGGAATGGCAACAGTCCCAAGCTAGCACCAGGGTGCAGAAGACTGAAGATGAGAGCCCAAGCATTAACCTTCAATGAAACCATCCAGCCAACTGCTAACATGATAAGGGAATAATGTCAGCGAGCTTCAGGAAAAGACAACACTGACAGCCAGAGCATGTTTGACTTCCATAGCGTAAGGTAAAAGATTAATAATAAATTGGACCATGGATCTAGGTGCCTTTCTCATCCACTCATTTTCTAATTTACCATTCATGGGAATTTCTGTGTTCTGAGGTGGATGGAGTGAGGTCTTATGTATGTATTTGCTTTATGGAAAGACTTCTAATTGAGTTCTTCCTAAACTGTGGGTTTTGGAAATGCTGGTATTTTAGGAGGTATTCGTATGTTTTCTATAAAAGACAACCTAAGGGTCAATTTTTGGTATTGTTCTAATGGAGTCTACTTGAAGATTCACAGATGCATATTAAAAGATGTTAAAAATGAAATAAAATATCTGTTTAATTTTATGTCAGGCATTTCCCAAATTCATTTAAATTTAAGACTTTTTCCTTAGAACATATTACCACCACCATCACCACCACCCCATCATCATCACAGGTAACGCTCATGGAGGGCTTACCATACAGTAGACACTGTTCTAAGTACTTTGTATATTAACTTATTGCCTCAACAGTGTTGTTATTGCCAGGGAGGCTGAGGTGTAGAGCAGCGACGTGACCTATTCAAGGTGAAATATCTAGTAAAACAAAGCAGAGATTTCTTTAACTGCTCCTGTCTTAGGAGAAAAAGTGAGAAGTCCTTTTTTGACTTGAGGGAACAAAGAGAAAAGTACTAGATTTATTCAAGTATTCTGTCAACATTTGCTGAGAAACTAGTATGTGCCCTGAGAAACTGGTATAAACAAAAGCTATTCAAAGTGCTGGAGATACAGCATTGAGTAAGACATACAGGATCCCAATTCTTATGGAGTTTACGTTGTAGCGGAAATAAATAGATAATAACAAATAAGCACATAAATAAACAAACAAAAAAAGGGTAGTGATAAATGTTATGTTGTAAATAAAACAGAGTGGTCTGCATATGGATTAACATTAGGTTAATTATTCTTGAAAGTTCATTGCAATGTCTTATTTAATAACTTCATCTGACTAACTAAAGCACAATAATCAGTTTAATCATAGCCTTTTAATAATAGTCTTGCTGATTTATTGGTAAGGTATGTGTTTGCTTATTGGGAAGGTCATCAAAGAAGTGTTTTTATATTCTTTATATTCTTAAAGAAGTGTTTCCCAAAATGGGATCAATGAAATATAGTTCCCAGGAATTTTAATAGTTGTGTATGTATGAAAATATTTTTGTGGTCAAAGGAGTTTGAAATAAGTTTCTAGCGACATCAGTTACCCCGAGTTTCCAATACATCAATGATTTTTTTTTTCTGGCAAAAAATGTAGTGTACAATATTTGAAACTTATTTGACCATGGAACTTTCTCTTGAGACAGCTTCTCATGAGAGTCTTATTATGTGGACCCCACTTTGAAATGCATTCCATTAGAGCTATCTCTGTTTCTTTTTTTAGCACAGCACATTTGTGGTGCTACTTTGTTGCCATAATTATTAGCTCACTTAAAAGAAGTTTTGATCTTTTGCATTGACTCAGAGTAATTCCTTATTAAATTCTCCTTTGTTGTTAGAATTCAGATCTAAGAGAAATAGCATTTCATAGAAAAGTGCCATTCTTTCATATTCTGAAGTCTTGTTAATTCTGTTTGCTGGAGTTTGGGTTAGTGGGACTAAATATTCTGATTTTTCTCCCACGCTTGTTTTATTTTTATGGTTCAGCCTTTCTTGATCAACCTGTGCTACTGTTGGGATCTGTTGGGCACTATGTGTTATGTATTCTTTCTCTATCAATAAGAAAAAGAGAGTCCACCTTTCTATCTCTGACATATCACATGAATAGAACATAAAGAGACATAAAGTTTTGCCTAAATGTACAGTGAAAAATGTCACTGATATATACAATTATCAAGGGCAAAAATCACTACCAGGTCCTTGTACATTCTTCTAGAGATATTATATATAATATATCACACATATTTGTAGTATTTACACTCAGATACATTTGCACTTATATTAAAGGAGATCAGCCTTGGGTGTTCTTTGGAAGGAACGATGCTAAAGCTAAAACTCCAGTACTTTGGCCACCTCATGCGAAGAGTTGATTCATTAGAAAAGACTGATGCTGGGAGGGATTGGGGGCAGGAGGAGAAGGGGACGACAGAGGATGAGATGGCTGGATGGCATCACTGACTTGATGGATGTGAGTTTGAGTGAACTCCGGGAGTTGGTGATGGACAGGGAGGCCTGGCGTGCTGCGATTCATGGGGTCGCAAAGAGTCGGACACGACTGAGCGACTGAACTGAACACATATAAAACTTCCTTTTGTGAACACAATGTAAAAAATGTAATAGCAAACTATTCTACCGCACCCCACTTTATTCACTTTGCAATTTATTTTGGGAATGTTTCTATATCAGTTTGTAGAGATCTACATAATTAACAAAAAAGAAAAAAGGAACTAAAGCTATTGCAATGTATTCCATTATATATATTGTTAAATTTATCTGTTTATATTCCACTGTATGGATTATTATAATTTAACTAGTCTCCATTTTATAGACACTTAGGTGATGTTTAAATAATTGTGTAAAACAAAATAACTCCTTAAATATTAGTCTTGTGATGGGGTAAATTTTGCCTTGATGTTATTATATTGATAACTTTGAGGTTTCTATACTAATGTTTTACCATTTAAAAAGATTCTCTACTTGTTATTTGATTTGGTATAAAAAAATTTGCAGGTTTCCAGAATACCGAAATTTGAAAACTTGTGCTGAAAACAGTAGGCTTTAAAAACCTAACTGGTTTCCTGTATTAAAATTCTTTTGAATTTTTATCCTTGCCCATATCGTATGTTTTCACTTTCATTACATCATAATACTAGCTACATATTTCCTTTCCAAAATTCTATTTTAAAGCTTTTAAGCTTTTCATTTTTGGATTTAAGACCCAGGACTCGTCTGCATGGATTATTGTTCTGAAGTGCAGTACCACTGCGTGTTTGGTTGAATTCTTTCTATATAAACAAGTCACGAATAATATAAATGAGCTTAGATTGGATCAGATACAATGAGGGTCGAAGAGTGATGGTTGATGCAAACAAGTGAAGTGATTAGTATTGTTCTTGCTGCAAGATGAATTATATTATGTCATGCATTAAAACAATGGCTTGTTCTTCAGGATATCAACGACTTTTTAGCAAACCATATAATGGGAAGTATGCAGTCCTTTATCATTAAAAAAAAAAGTGAGCTTATAAATAGCAGTTTTGAGAATTATTTTCAAGTTTCAAAGACCAGTGTAGTGCCAGCACTGATGAGAATGGACGCACCTTGTCTTTGGTAATGGACAGCACAGTGTATTTATTGTCCTTTTTACTCTGCAGTGCTGTTCTGTGATGACACATAAGCTGTTTTGATCTCTGGGTACTTTAGCTTCAAGTGGACCAGGAGCTCTTCTACCCTTGGGGGCGTTAGTAGGATTCTAATGATTCTGTTTGATCTCCCATGCTAAACGCAAATGAAATAAATCAGTAGAAATACACATAGTGAGTATATCAAAGAGTTATTTCTACTTCTGGGCATAAGGCAGTTGCTAAGCAACCTGTGTCAGACTTCATGGTCATCTGTTAGAAAGGACACAAAGTCAATGCTCACTCCAGACACATTAGATCGTAAATGAAAAAAAACTATTTTGTTGGATTCAAGAAAAAGCTCCTTGGATGAACATATAATGGTTTCAGGATATGATGTATCTTTTTGCAGATGTGCTTAGGGGAACAATTAAATAGGTTAAAAAAAAATCAACATTCAATCCCAGCAGACAGGAAGGACAAAGAGAATAAATGACATTTTCTTTGAATTATTCTCACTTCCTAGGATCTACCTTCAGAACACCGTGACTATCTGTGGGATGTAATAACCTTAACAGTACGTGCCGTGAGCCTTCCAACAGCAGGGGAGTCCACACTGTACCTTTGGAATGTGGAATTTTATTGATAATAAGAAAATTACTTATAATCTTCTTTTACATTTTTCTTCAATACGACATTTTACGATATGAACTTTGTAACGTAGAAAAGAGCTTTGTCAAAGCAGAGAGGCATGGGATAGTTTTTGGGCTAAGTGTAATAAAGCTATCCAAGGCACAGAGTGTGGAAAAATTATGATATTCACTTTGCAGAAATTATATGTTCAGTATCTAAAAATCGCTGATGATTTTTCTTCAGTATTTTGTGTAGATAAATATTTTTCTTCTGATATGAGATTATTGTTTGGCCCATCACAGCATTTTATTATGTGCTATTTTTTCTTTTTTTAATCAGAATGCCTCTATAGTACCATTTACTGGCAACTTGACCTTAGAAAGTTTTTTTAAACTCATTTCAGCCTCCAATTTTCTTGACTATGAAACAGAGCTATAAATAATCCTCTCATAGAATTTTGATAATTTTATGAATTAATAGTTATATGAAATACCTAGTGGATAGTATGTTCTAAGTTGCATGCGTGTGTGCTCAGTTGCTTCAGTCATGTCTGACTCTTTATGACCCCATGGACTGGAGCCCACCAGGCTTCTCTGTCTACAGGACTCTCCAGGCAAGAATACTGGAGTGAGTTGCCTTGCTCTTCTCCAGGGGTCTTCCTGAGCCAGGAATTGTACCTGCAGCTCCTGTGTCTCCTGTACTGCAAGCAGATTCTTTACCCACTGAGCCACCTAGGAAGCCGATAATTATTATTATTTATGGCATAGACTATTAGAACAAAGTATTCTAAGTAGGATTACTGCATTTTGTCTAAAAAGCACAACAATTTTTAAATGGGAAAGTACATTAGCTCATGTTTTTTGTGAAGTTTTTTTTTTTTAATTGAACACATTTAACTGAAACTGAAATAGTCATTACACTGAAGTTTAAAAAAAGTATTGTTCATTTGCTAAGTCATGTCTGACTCTTTGTGACCCCGTGGACTGCAGCTCGCCAGGTTCCTCTAACCTCCACTGTCTCCCGCAGTTTGCTCAAATTCATGTACATTGAGTCGGTGATGCTATGTAACCATCTCATCCTCTGCTGCCCCCTTACTCTTTTGCCTTCAATCTTTCCTAGCATCAGGGTTTTTTCTAAGAAGTCAGTTCTTCACATCAGGTGACCAAAGTATTAGAGCTTCAGCTTTATCATCAGTCCTTCCAACGAATATTCAGGGTTGATTTCCTTTATTTTTTATTCTATTTTTTTTAACTTTAAACGTTTTTTGTATTGGGAGTATAAGCCAATTAATAATGTTGTGAAGGGACTCAGCTGTACGTATGCATGTATCCATTCTCCCCCAAACCTCCCTGCCATCCAGGTTGGCACATAACATTGAGCAGTGTTCCAATAAGTCTATGTTGGTTACCCATTTTAAATATAGCAGTGTGTACATGACCTTCCAAAAATCCCTAACTTTCCCCTTTTCCCTGCAACTCTAGGTTTGTTCTCTGAGTCTTTTTCTGTTATGTAGGTAAGTTCCTTTGTATCAGTTTTTTTTTTTTTTTTAGATTCCACATATGAGGACTGTGATATATTTCTCCTTCTGTTTGACTTACTTCACTCAGTATGACACTCTCTGTCAATCTGTATTGCATCAAATGGCATTATTTTATTCTTTTAAATGGTTGAATAATATTCCACTGTATATGTGTACCACATCTTTATCCATTCCTCTGTCAATGGACATTTAAGTTGCTTCTATGTCTTTGCCATTGTAAACAGTGCTGCAATAAAAGTGGGGTGCATGTATCATTTCTGATCATGTTTTTCTCAGGGTATGATTGCCTTTAGGATTGACTGGTTTGATCTTCCTTTGCAGTCCAAGGGACTCTCAAGAGTCTTCTCCAGCACCACAGTTCAAAAGCATCAGTTCTTTGGTGCTCAGGCTTCTTTATGGTCCAACTCTCACACCTATACACGGCTGCTGGAAAAACCATAGGTTTGACTAGATAGACCTTTGCTGGCAAAGTAATGTCTCTGATTTTTAATATGCTGTTTTAATATATGTTTAATATGCTGTTTTGGTTGGTCATAGCTTTTCTTCCAAGGAGCAAGCATCTTTTAATTTCATGGCTGCAGTCACCATCTGCAGTGATTTTGGAGCCCAAGGAAATAAAGTCTGTCACTGTTTCCATTGTTTCCTCATCTATTTGCCATGAGGTAATGGGACCGGATTCCATGATCTTTGTTTTTTGAATGTTGAGTTTTAAGCCAACTTTTTCACTCTCCACTTTCATCAAGAGGCTCTTTAGTTCCTCCTCATTTTCTGCCATTAGAGTGGTATCATCTGCATATCTGATGTTGTTGACATTGATCCCCTCAATCTTCTGCATTGGCAGGTGGATTCTCTATTACTGAGCCACTTTGGAAGCCCTGAGATACTTTGCATATAAGTTAAATAAACAGGGTGACAATAAACAGCCTTGATGGACTCCTTTCCCTATTTCAACCAGTTAGTTGTTCCATGTCTGGTTTGAATTGTTGACCTGCATACAGGTTTCTCAGGAGACAGGGAAGGTGGTCTGTTACTCCCATATCATCAGAAATTTCCCACATTTTTTTGTGGCCCACACAGTCAAAGGCTTTAGCGTAGTCAATGAAGCAGAAGTATGTTTTTCTGGAACTCCCTTGCTTTCTCCATGATCTAATGAATGTGGGTAATTTGGTCTCTGGTTCTGCTGCCTCTTTGAAACCCAAATTGTACATCTAGAAGTTCTTGGTTCACATACTACTGAAGCCAGTTTGAAGGATTTTAAGTTTAACCTTGCTGGGATGGAAATGAACACAGTTGTACAGTAGTTTGAACATTCTTTGGCTTTGCTCTTTTTGGGACTGGAATGAAAGCTAATCTTTTCCAGTCCTGTGGTCAGTGCTGAGTTTTCCAAATTTGCTGACTTATTGAGTACAGCACTTTCACAGCATCATCTTTTAGGATTTGAAATAGCTTAGCTGGAATTCTATCACCTCCACTACCATTGTTTATAGTAATACTTCCTAAGACCCAATTGACTTCACACTCCTGGGTGTCTGGCTCTAGGTGAGTGACCACACTATTGTGGTTATCTGGGTCGTTAATAGCTTTTTTGTACAGTTCTTCTGTGTATTCTTGCCACCTCTTAATCTCTTCTGCTTCTTTTAGGTCTTTACCATTTCTGTCCCTTATTGTGTCCATCCTTGCATGAAATGTTCCTTTGATATCTTCAATTTTCTTGAAGAGATCTCTAGTCTTTCCCATTCTCTTGTTTTCTTTTATTTCTTTGCATTGTTAATTTAAGAAGGCTTTCTTATCTCTCCTTGCTGTTCCTCTGGGAACTCTGCATTCAGTTGGAAATATCTTTCTCTTTCTCCTTTGCCTTTTGCTTCTCTTCTTTCCTCAGCTATTTGTAAGGCCTCTGCAGACAACCACTTTGCCTTCTTGCATTTTTTTTTCTTTGGGATGGTTTTGATCACTGCCTCTTGTACAATGTTATGAACCACTGCCCATAGTTCTTCAGGTACTTTGTCCACCAGATCTAATCCCTTGAATCTATTTGTCACCTCCACTGTATAATTATAAGGGATTTGATTTAGTTCATACCTGAATGGCCTAGTATTTTCCCAACTTTCTTCAATTCAAGCCTGAATTTTGCAATATGAATCTTATAATCTGAGCCACAGTCAGCTCCAGGTCTTGCTTTTACTGTCCGTATAGCGTTTCTTCATCTTTGGCTGCAAAGAATATAATCAGTCTTACTTCAGTACTGACCACTGGGTGATGTTCATGTGTGAAGTCATCTCTTGTGTTGTTGGAAAAGGGTGTTTGCTATGATCAACATAAAAAGAAAAATTATATCTATCTTTGAAGTGTAGTTCACAGCACATTTTCTTTTTGGTTCTGCAATAAGTATAAAGTATCTAAATTTTGTCAGTAAATGAATTTTTCTTTCTATAGCAAATTATATTATCTTTAGCATACAGACAATACAAAAAAAACTAGTACCCATAGTTCCAAACTCTCTTACAGGTTCATAGAGTCTCCTTGGAGGCATAGACCAGCATTTTAGTTTTGGAGAAGAATTTTTGTGTTGAATTTTGTGAGTCTGTTAAAAAATCTGTTAACATTTTTTACAATGATGAGTTCAGTGTAACTAAGAAGTCAGTTAGGAAGAGAGATAGAAGATCCAGAATCCATCTTTAGGGAGTCACAGCTCATCTTTTTTAGGACTAGTTGGGGCCTTGGTATTCTCTCTGTTGCAGTGGAACATTTGTTGGTTTATTCGGTGACTGTTTTTTTGCATGCCTACTATGTGTGCTAGGCACTGTGTGAGAGATGCTGCGCGTATAGTGGTGGACAAATTCTAAGTGAAGCCTGCCCTGTTGGAGCAGTGGGAAAAACAGTAAAGTACTAAGTGCCTTGA